>NW_024006387.1:0-4397 GCF_014805625.2 Glossina fuscipes | reverse complement strand
TGTCCATCTCGGTATGTCTGCGTTAATAATTATTCCGAATCGATTTAAAACTCTCCGCCCAGCTGCCCGCATTAAGTTTGCGCAGATTTATGCATGGCAAACAGAACGGCTTGAAATTAATGCACAAGCGATTTAAGCCTCTGTCCGTCTGTCTGCGTTAATAATTTTCTGAATCGATTTAAATCTCTCCGTCCGGCTGCCCGTATTAAGCTTGCGCAGATCCATGCTCGGCCAACAGAATGGCTTGAAATAAATGCACGAATATTTTTCTGAAGCGATATAATCCTCACTGTCCGTCTGTCCATCTTCGTATGTCTATATTCATTATTTTCTGAATCTATTTTAGTCTCTCTGACCATCTGCCTGTCTGCGTATTTTTATATTAATCATTCTACGCATCATTTGAAATATTAAGCTCATCCTATATCTTCCAAGAATAAACACTTACTAGGCATTGGCTAATCTCAGTTCCGAATGTACGCTTACACGTACTACAACAGTTATATGCTGTTTTTTTTTATAAGCAGAATTTTGTCGCGTATAGAGTTGCATTCGCGAGTACATTGTATAGTGAAGAATCCAAAATGGACTCTTTCGATATGCCAGACAAGGTATGAAGAAAGGAAGAACTGACGCGATCTACTCCGACCGCTCTTTCCGCTCCCTAAGTTTTCTAACAAAATAGAAATCTCTTTATGCAGAGAAAAATCTAATTTTGAGATTTTTATGACAAAAATTGATTCACCAAACAATGATGTAACGCATAAATTTACTGTGCTAGGTTTGAAACGCATTGATCCACTTTTTGCTCTACGAAAAATATTCTCATGGAAAGCAAGCCTTAGTATGTTTGACAACAAGGCCTAATATTAAGCATTTTTCAAAGAACATTATTGGACAAAGTTGGTTTTTGGATCATCAGTCCATCGTTACATCCATTTATTACTATCTAAGATCACATGTTTGATGGAAAATTTGAAGAAAAGTAGAAATTTCTACTTCATACGCTTTTGGTTAGTATTTAAAAATTTATTTTTAAAATACAAATCATTTGGCGACGACCGCAGACGATAACTGGTTCAATTTAAGCCATTTTCCACAGTAGTGTTTGTGACGAGTTTTTATTGCATCGTGAAAAAGATACTAATCGGACATTAATTCGATTTGTTTTAAAAATATTTCAAAAAAAATTTAATGAGTAATCAATCGAGAAACTTGGCAAAAGTAGCGTTTCACGAAGTTGACGCCCTCGGCCATATAAGTCGACGTTTAGGTATAAATTAGAGAAGGTATTCGATAATAATTTTTTCAGACAGCGGCAAGAATGCAAATCTTATGGTTTAATGCAAAAATAACGGTACTTACGATGTACAATAAAAATATTAGGGGCTTGCAAAAATTTTGATCAGCTACTTGTACAGGTAAAAATGATAAAGACTGGGAAATACGTAACGGTTAAACGCGATGACCTTGCTCGTCCATTACATAATTGATTTATTCACGCTAATCATGAAGCGCTCAAATTCTTCTTCTTCCAAATACTATTGTTGCTTACTTGAAGAAATCTGATGCCGAGACCCAGCAAACATGTTCAGAGGCTTCTGGTGATGCTGCTCTATCAAATCCGAATTGATGCTTTGAGGTTCAACGATTTAGAAATGGCGACATGTACTGACTGAAAATGCCATTTTTCAGTCGCTTGTTGCCAGAGTTGCCCAAGATACACTGTTTCAGCTGAAACGGGAAGTTCTGCATCACATAGCGTACTCACGAGGCACGGCGCCTTTCGATTACCACTCGTTCAGATCAGTGGAAGATGGCTTGCATGGCAAGCGGATTCGCAAAAGTGAAGAAGTGCGAAAATGAGTCGGAGGGTGGATCGCTGCCAAACCAATATAAGTTCTTTCGACATAATAACTATCGCAAAATGTTGTAGAAAATGATGGAAAGTATTTTGCTTAACATATATTGTGTGTAATCTTCCACAGTAAATACCTTTCTCACGCGAAAAAGGGATCAATATTTTTGCAAGCACCTAATATTAAGTTCCACGCCGTGTTTCACGATTTTCGCTGTTGATAAGAAATTCAATAAAATTTCTCAATTTGATCAGTTAACGATATGCCTGGTTAAGAGGAAGCTTTCTTAACTTTTGTCATATTTATGAACTTAAAGCAGGTAACCAAACCATGCATAAAAGTAGGTCTACCCTCCTGTGTTTACTTAACAAAATATTGTAAACGTTACAGCCAGGTGCATGGTACAATGGATTGATTGGTTCCTTGCGAAACGAGACACCACCAATCAATACCCTACACCACTCTACAAGTATTCATCAGTAAGTACATTTGAAAATAAACTGTAATAAGGAAAGTTGATCGAAAAAATGATCCGATCCGAAGCTTTTTCAGCAGCGTTCGTTCTTGGACAAAAACAGATCGGTGTACCGAATTTCATCGCAATAATTCCTCAACTGCGCTGAATACAAGAAAACTATGCAAGCACAGACAAGCTTAGATCGATTCGGAAAAGTGACTCCAAATCGATTAGCGCATTATTAACAATAAGAGGGCTCTAGTTCAAGTTCTACTGATCGTTGCATACATCTGCACAAACTTAAAATACCTTTGTATCACACAAGCGTTATAGGGGATATTATAAAGCCGTTTACTTGCTTACCAAACGCTTACCAATTACATAAGAATGTTATATTACGTGGATTGCACGTAAGAAATTACAGAACGAATTTAAATATCTTAACGGCACATGTACGCCGCGGCTATGTTTGATTTCGAAGCATCCTAACTAATGTTAGCACAAACAAAAGAAAGAAAAAATTTTTTTATTTAGGATATTAAAAAATTTTTCCACGACTCAAACTAATTTAAAGCCCCTGGTTTTAAACCCATTTAAACAGAATTGTTCTTTTTTGTTTTTGTAACTCGTTTTTCTTAGCTACTTTTTTAGTTCGCAGTGTAACCTTTAATTGGCCGTTCGTTCACGTTTATAAGATAAATAAAACAAAACTTTTGCAATTAAATTGTGCCAAGAGTTATATATGTGTGCGTGTGTTCGCCACATAAACATCTATACTTTTAAGTTTATTTAGAATAGTTTCCAAAGCGTTTATTTGCTTCACTTCCATCCACCAACTTTTTTAAATGTTTCATTTCCTCATTAAATTACAAAAAACTCTTTTACTCATTTCACTCATACGTATTCTATATAAATTCTTGACACACGGCGAGCATGCATGCACACATCATACATCATTCATAGTAATTAAAGTTATTTTATATGTACATACATATGTACATACATACATACATACATACATACATACATACATGCACACACACACACATATATATATATATATATATATATATATATATATATATATATATATATGCATACACACGTACATACGTACATCTATAACCGTGATTAGAATCAGAGTATCGCGTAAATAATGCCATAGATACTCTAGCAAACACTGAAAACTAACTCTCTGTATTCCTCGAATCATTGCTTTGGCGAGAAGAACAAGAACTTGTATGAAGTTTAAAATAAATTATTTTACTTTATTAATCCAGCACTAAAATGACTCAAAAGAAACAACGAAGATAACTGAAACTGAAAAGAAGGACTGTAGTCCTCAATCATCTTAAGATGTACACGAACCCTTCTCAACTCTCATGCTCTTGTTATGAAAACCTTAGATGGAACATGAGCCGTTCTAAACTGTCATGCTATATATATATATATATATATAAATATATATATATCGTGGGGGGCCCTAATGATTCTCTTATAACCTCGCTGAATATAATCGCTAATCTTAAGGTGAACACGAACCGTTCTCAACTGTCATGCTTAAAGATGTTTTATGCAATAGCCATAAAGCGAGTTTTATATCGAGTTGAGCTAACACATATGAAGTTTTAATCCGAATGGAAGTCAAATAATCGTCAAGAAGATTTGATGTGAGATCTACTTGGGGCGCAAAAGTAAACAGTTCAACAAATGACAGTAATTTAGGCCAAGAAGTAATATTATGTGCAACAAGTAAGACCATATATGCCATTTAGAAAATCCGTTATTCAACAGTGATTTAAAGGCAGAATTCTTTTTCGTATGAAGAGGATATAGAACCATGAGGTTCACTTTGTCGTAGACTAAGTTTTACTAAGTGTTACTTACTTGCTTTTTTATGAATTTAATTGTTTTTTTTTGCCTTAGCTCGACATAAAGGTAACTCTAACCATAAAGGACGAATTAACAGATCCTTATATTGAACGGGAATGTGATCATTTTTAATGCGCGTTATGTGGCAAATAAAAACAAACAAAAAAAAAACATATATATTCGATTGTCATCCCAGTCTTTTATACCTA
>NW_024006386.1:0-4396 GCF_014805625.2 Glossina fuscipes | reverse complement strand
TGTCCATCTCGGTATGTCTGCGTTAATAATTATTCCGAATCGATTTAAAACTCTCCGCCCAGCTGCCCGCATTAAGTTTGCGCAGATTTATGCATGGCAAACAGAACGGCTTGAAATTAATGCACAAGCGATTTAAGCCTCTGTCCGTCTGTCTGCGTTAATAATTTTCTGAATCGATTTAAATCTCTCCGTCCGGCTGCCCGTATTAAGCTTGCGCAGATCCATGCTCGGCCAACAGAATGGCTTGAAATAAATGCACGAATATTTTTCTGAAGCGATATAATCCTCACTGTCCGTCTGTCCATCTTCGTATGTCTATATTCATTATTTTCTGAATCTATTTTAGTCTCTCTGACCATCTGCCTGTCTGCGTATTTTTATATTAATCATTCTACGCATCATTTGAAATATTAAGCTCATCCTATATCTTCCAAGAATAAACACTTACTAGGCATTGGCTAATCTCAGTTCCGAATGTACGCTTACACGTACTACAACAGTTATATGCTGTTTTTTTTTATAAGCAGAATTTTGTCGCGTATAGAGTTGCATTCGCGAGTACATTGTATAGTGAAGAATCCAAAATGGACTCTTTCGATATGCCAGACAAGGTATGAAGAAAGGAAGAACTGACGCGATCTACTCCGACCGCTCTTTCCGCTCCCTAAGTTTTCTAACAAAATAGAAATCTCTTTATGCAGAGAAAAATCTAATTTTGAGATTTTTATGACAAAAATTGATTCACCAAACAATGATGTAACGCATAAATTTACTGTGCTAGGTTTGAAACGCATTGATCCACTTTTTGCTCTACGAAAAATATTCTCATGGAAAGCAAGCCTTAGTATGTTTGACAACAAGGCCTAATATTAAGCATTTTTCAAAGAACATTATTGGACAAAGTTGGTTTTTGGATCATCAGTCCATCGTTACATCCATTTATTACTATCTAAGATCACATGTTTGATGGAAAATTTGAAGAAAAGTAGAAATTTCTACTTCATACGCTTTTGGTTAGTATTTAAAAATTTATTTTTAAAATACAAATCATTTGGCGACGACCGCAGACGATAACTGGTTCAATTTAAGCCATTTTCCACAGTAGTGTTTGTGACGAGTTTTTATTGCATCGTGAAAAAGATACTAATCGGACATTAATTCGATTTGTTTTAAAAATATTTCAAAAAAAATTTAATGAGTAATCAATCGAGAAACTTGGCAAAAGTAGCGTTTCACGAAGTTGACGCCCTCGGCCATATAAGTCGACGTTTAGGTATAAATTAGAGAAGGTATTCGATAATAATTTTTTCAGACAGCGGCAAGAATGCAAATCTTATGGTTTAATGCAAAAATAACGGTACTTACGATGTACAATAAAAATATTAGGGGCTTGCAAAAATTTTGATCAGCTACTTGTACAGGTAAAAATGATAAAGACTGGGAAATACGTAACGGTTAAACGCGATGACCTTGCTCGTCCATTACATAATTGATTTATTCACGCTAATCATGAAGCGCTCAAATTCTTCTTCTTCCAAATACTATTGTTGCTTACTTGAAGAAATCTGATGCCGAGACCCAGCAAACATGTTCAGAGGCTTCTGGTGATGCTGCTCTATCAAATCCGAATTGATGCTTTGAGGTTCAACGATTTAGAAATGGCGACATGTACTGACTGAAAATGCCATTTTTCAGTCGCTTGTTGCCAGAGTTGCCCAAGATACACTGTTTCAGCTGAAACGGGAAGTTCTGCATCACATAGCGTACTCACGAGGCACGGCGCCTTTCGATTACCACTCGTTCAGATCAGTGGAAGATGGCTTGCATGGCAAGCGGATTCGCAAAAGTGAAGAAGTGCGAAAATGAGTCGGAGGGTGGATCGCTGCCAAACCAATATAAGTTCTTTCGACATAATAACTATCGCAAAATGTTGTAGAAAATGATGGAAAGTATTTTGCTTAACATATATTGTGTGTAATCTTCCACAGTAAATACCTTTCTCACGCGAAAAAGGGATCAATATTTTTGCAAGCACCTAATATTAAGTTCCACGCCGTGTTTCACGATTTTCGCTGTTGATAAGAAATTCAATAAAATTTCTCAATTTGATCAGTTAACGATATGCCTGGTTAAGAGGAAGCTTTCTTAACTTTTGTCATATTTATGAACTTAAAGCAGGTAACCAAACCATGCATAAAAGTAGGTCTACCCTCCTGTGTTTACTTAACAAAATATTGTAAACGTTACAGCCAGGTGCATGGTACAATGGATTGATTGGTTCCTTGCGAAACGAGACACCACCAATCAATACCCTACACCACTCTACAAGTATTCATCAGTAAGTACATTTGAAAATAAACTGTAATAAGGAAAGTTGATCGAAAAAATGATCCGATCCGAAGCTTTTTCAGCAGCGTTCGTTCTTGGACAAAAACAGATCGGTGTACCGAATTTCATCGCAATAATTCCTCAACTGCGCTGAATACAAGAAAACTATGCAAGCACAGACAAGCTTAGATCGATTCGGAAAAGTGACTCCAAATCGATTAGCGCATTATTAACAATAAGAGGGCTCTAGTTCAAGTTCTACTGATCGTTGCATACATCTGCACAAACTTAAAATACCTTTGTATCACACAAGCGTTATAGGGGATATTATAAAGCCGTTTACTTGCTTACCAAACGCTTACCAATTACATAAGAATGTTATATTACGTGGATTGCACGTAAGAAATTACAGAACGAATTTAAATATCTTAACGGCACATGTACGCCGCGGCTATGTTTGATTTCGAAGCATCCTAACTAATGTTAGCACAAACAAAAGAAAGAAAAAATTTTTTTATTTAGGATATTAAAAAATTTTTCCACGACTCAAACTAATTTAAAGCCCCTGGTTTTAAACCCATTTAAACAGAATTGTTCTTTTTTGTTTTTGTAACTCGTTTTTCTTAGCTACTTTTTTAGTTCGCAGTGTAACCTTTAATTGGCCGTTCGTTCACGTTTATAAGATAAATAAAACAAAACTTTTGCAATTAAATTGTGCCAAGAGTTATATATGTGTGCGTGTGTTCGCCACATAAACATCTATACTTTTAAGTTTATTTAGAATAGTTTCCAAAGCGTTTATTTGCTTCACTTCCATCCACCAACTTTTTTAAATGTTTCATTTCCTCATTAAATTACAAAAAACTCTTTTACTCATTTCACTCATACGTATTCTATATAAATTCTTGACACACGGCGAGCATGCATGCACACATCATACATCATTCATAGTAATTAAAGTTATTTTATATGTACATACATATGTACATACATACATACATACATACATACATACATACATGCACACACACACACATATATATATATATATATATATATATATATATATATATATATATATATGCATACACACGTACATACGTACATCTATAACCGTGATTAGAATCAGAGTATCGCGTAAATAATGCCATAGATACTCTAGCAAACACTGAAAACTAACTCTCTGTATTCCTCGAATCATTGCTTTGGCGAGAAGAACAAGAACTTGTATGAAGTTTAAAATAAATTATTTTACTTTATTAATCCAGCACTAAAATGACTCAAAAGAAACAACGAAGATAACTGAAACTGAAAAGAAGGACTGTAGTCCTCAATCATCTTAAGATGTACACGAACCCTTCTCAACTCTCATGCTCTTGTTATGAAAACCTTAGATGGAACATGAGCCGTTCTAAACTGTCATGCTATATATATATATATATATATAAATATATATATATCGTGGGGGGCCCTAATGATTCTCTTATAACCTCGCTGAATATAATCGCTAATCTTAAGGTGAACACGAACCGTTCTCAACTGTCATGCTTAAAGATGTTTTATGCAATAGCCATAAAGCGAGTTTTATATCGAGTTGAGCTAACACATATGAAGTTTTAATCCGAATGGAAGTCAAATAATCGTCAAGAAGATTTGATGTGAGATCTACTTGGGGCGCAAAAGTAAACAGTTCAACAAATGACAGTAATTTAGGCCAAGAAGTAATATTATGTGCAACAAGTAAGACCATATATGCCATTTAGAAAATCCGTTATTCAACAGTGATTTAAAGGCAGAATTCTTTTTCGTATGAAGAGGATATAGAACCATGAGGTTCACTTTGTCGTAGACTAAGTTTTACTAAGTGTTACTTACTTGCTTTTTTATGAATTTAATTGTTTTTTTTTGCCTTAGCTCGACATAAAGGTAACTCTAACCATAAAGGACGAATTAACAGATCCTTATATTGAACGGGAATGTGATCATTTTTAATGCGCGTTATGTGGCAAATAAAAACAAACAAAAAAAAACATATATATTCGATTGTCATCCCAGTCTTTTATACCTA
>NW_024006385.1:0-28482 GCF_014805625.2 Glossina fuscipes | reverse complement strand
ATACAGCTATAAGGAGTATGCTCTGTGTTGCTGGTCATAAAAAAAAAAGTACCAGAACAATTCATTGCTGTATAATAAACAGTGCGCTGTGCAACTGCTGCATTTTTAAGCGAGATTCTGCGCAGACTAAAGGAAAAAATCAATGTTATTTTGGAATGCGTAACATCTGCCTTAACCGTAGATTATGTCTTCTAAAGATCTTGTGTCTGGTTTCACAGTCACAACTTTAATGTAGCGCATCAACAGCCATTTGTCATTCCTGTGAAGGCTTGCAAAAGCTTTGGATAAGCAAATCTCCAAAATTGTTGGGCAGACTGATGGCCAAATGGGCGCATAGAAGAGCTTAACAAAAATCAGCTCAAAATCTTTTATTCGTAAAATATGTATATACCTTGTGAGAGGAATGATGATGACGTACTTCGGAGAACTATCACGTGACAAATCTCTTCATTCGTTAATCAGAAACTCATCTAACTTCAACTTTAAGCTCAAACTATAGATGCCTCTCGGGGTCAATTGACTGATAAACCGAGCGAGCAATTAGACGGACGTAGAGACAGACGTGTCAACGTACATAGAGAAATCGCCCTAAAATCCTTTCTTTAAGAATACATAATGTTTAGAGGATCTCTAATGCGTGTTTCTGTGTGATTAAAGAGCATCGATCTAAAATCTTTTTCTTGACAACAAGTATTATTTAGCGGATCTCTAAAGTGTGTTTCTGTGCGAGTATACTTTCCGCGTTGACGATTGTAGAAATATAGCACTTGGTGTAAGTGTGCCAAAAAAACGTGCTAAGAAATTCTCATGCGTACTTGACACAATTATCAACGCAGCATGCTGCACTACACCACTTACAATTAATGACTTTGAACTCAATTCATTCTTTTTTTATAAAAGGAAATAAAACAAAAAAATCAAAAGAAATATAGCGTAACCGTATAAGTGTATTATGTCAAGGGTAATCTATAAGTCGAATATAATCAGAAACGAGTTTATGGAGATTTAATAAAACTTTATAAAACAAGCAGAAACAGTATAAAGGGTCACAGTCCACCATTAAATACCCTACACAAATTGATTGAATGAATGAATGAATGAATAATTGATTGAAGGAATCAATGATTGTTTGATTGAATGAATGAATAAATGAATGATTGAATGATTAAATGATTGATTGACGGAATGAATGAATGAATAAATGATTGATTGACGGAATGAATGAATGAATGAATCAATTTATGAATGAATGAATGAATGACTGGTTGAATGAATGAATAAATGAATGAGTGAATGAATGAATGTATGAATGAATGAGTGAATGAATGAAGAAGGATCTGCTGTCCCTATACAAACAGGGCTCGATATGATGTTATTTGTTCAACGTTGTTTTTTTTCTTTTTACTGAATGAATCGTAACCCGAATATTAAGATTTGCTTTTTTTATTCACACCACTTTTTATACTTTTCATGCAACTAAATTAAGGAATTAGCCGAAGCTTCGAATATGTGACATTGGAAGTTGAAGGTTATAGATGCTTTCAATCATCCAAACTATAAATATAAATATATAATATTATAAATAAAAATCTATTTGATTTTATTTATGAAGTCACGCTTAGCAATTGTAAGCATAATATTTAGAAACAGCTAAAAGAGTATGTCCTTACTTAAGGTCACTAACGTAAGTTGCAGCAAAAGTTACTGACAAATTAACTGTCTCCCGATACCCTATCTGGATCTTGCTGATCCTCCTACGTTATTAAATACAAGGCTTCAAAACCAGCCTTGACTAGAGGTTGCCAATACTTTTCCACAATTTCGGGTACCAGTAAAGGAGATGCTACTGAAAGATCAGGCAAAATATTCTGTCTATTGCAGCGCCTAACTAGCGCAAAGTGGAATCCCACAGTGTAAGCAACTTAGATCCATTGGGATTGCTTTTCAGCAGTACCATCAACGGTGTGGGATACAAAAAGCCAAGACACAATACATGGACAACTTTGCTACAGCTGAACATTGAGAGACATTGTTTTCTTACGACGACTGCTTTAAAATAAAGCATTACAAGAGAGTTGATTGTAAATGATTTCATTTACTATCAGTAGAGTTCGTCCTTGGTCTAACACATATCAGTCTCATATAAAAAATTGCGGCCTGTAGCTTGAACAGAGAAATGGATGAACAGGCGTGCGACAGATGGACAAACTTAAACAGAATTAGAAATTGAATCTGAATCAAAAGTCTAATAAAATATTAGTTTGGGGAAAAAGAAAACCATTATTTTTATATGAACTTCAGGACTTTATTTAACATGCTTCGGATTGTCCGATTTGGGTCAAATATGCACCGTTTTGTTGTGTGATTTGTTGCCATTTTAAAGGTAACTTCAAAATGCCTCTCTCGTAGAAGTCCTGGCAAATTGAAATCGCCAGGCACAAATATCAATCCGGCGGCTTCATATATTTAAACACTTTACGAATAAAAGACGTATGTTTTTTATAAGTGCCGCTATCCGCATTGGATATCCACAAAGGATTCAGAAAGGGTCACTAGGATCATCTCTTCTTACGACAGCCTGGCACTCTGCAGAGATTTTTTAATGGTGTTCACCTAACTTCGAAAGGGAACAATCTAGATAGAAAGCTGAAACTTGTCATATATAATACACACAAAAAATGAAATAAAACAAACGCATGAGCCCCCACCGATTGAATACTTTCAGAAGAAATCTATTACAATATATTAGTTTCGATTATATTATCAGCAATATAAATGATGTCTTCCTCATCAGCTGTATAAGAGGATTCGTCATTTCGAATTGTTGTCAAGTTTTTGCCATCATGTCTCTCTTTTTTATCCTGGTTACAGCTCTATTTTTAGAGGATAGTAAAGGCTGATCTATATTTTTCCGAACTTTGTCTAACTTGATCTAACTGCAACAGATTCCGTTACATTAATGCGATTAAACTGTTAATCGTCCTATGACGATCTCTTTTCCTCGCCCCAATCAATCTGCTTTGTTGAAATATTTCTATTGTCGCAATCCGCATGTACCTGAGTAGTTTATTTTTTTTCAATTCTGATGAAACGTCACTAGAAAATTTATCACCATCAAGCAGCGCTTGCTAGTGCATTTGACATTAGAGTATGGAGTTAATTAAAATGGCCTCTGAAATAAATTACATATATTAAGATTTTTCAAAAGGTAGATGATTTAATCAATTTGCGTCCTGAACAGCTCATGTGACATATATGCGCCACATTTTCAGTCTTTATACTAACTTTAACAGTCCAGCAAATAACAGTATGCCACAAACAGAAAATGAAATCGAAATTGTCGGAGAAACGCTGATGACCCTCAGGCTGTTGTTGTGATATATGTATTTGTTCCCTTAATAATTAAAATTTTTTTCTTTTTTGATTATCTAATGGCTGATATTAAAACAGAAAATAATCATATATATATATGTATGTATATATGTTCGAACAGGAAAAAGAAGGATGGCGAATATCAATTCCATTTTTCAACAAATAATCTGTTGACGCCGTTATCTTTTATAATATATATCGATAGATGTAGGACTAAAGTCTTAAAGCTCTAGCATCTAAGGCGTTTATTAAAAACTCTACCGCACTTAGAGATTTGAAACCACTACCATTAAGTTGATAGTCGAGACTCTTGCTTACTTGGCCACTCAGGCCATGATAAATAAATAGTCGGCAGGCATACTTTATTTTATCAAGTCCATGTATATTCATATATACATATATGTATGTATGCATATATACAAATATTACGAGAAATAAACTTAACTGATTTTTTTTTTTTTACCACTTGGTGCGGTACAAATCTCAAATTGCATATACCTTACATCAAGTTATGCAAAGTGTTTGTAATTATTAATTGATGAAATAAATGTTGTAAATACACAAAAAACACAACCTTTTATAATAATCAAAATTAAATTAAATTTTTATGCTACAGATGGTTTTTCATGATAGAGGATTTGCAACATATTGAAAACAATTCTGCAATGGACATAAGATGGAAGGAAATATAACACAATTTAAATTTATTAATGTCTTAAGTAAAATAAAAAAATAAATTGATTTTTAATAAATTTTCAAATTTTCATTTTTTTTGGTTTTCGTATACAATAAAGAAAATTTATTTAATCAGAGAATCTGTTATGCTAAACATTTGTCTTGTAAAAAATTGCATGCAAACGTTTCAAATATAAATAAAAACAAAATAAAAATGTTGGGGGGAGATTTTCTCTTAGCTTTTCTTTACTTTTATATATGTATTTTGGTCATTTTCAGACACATTCTGGTTGAGTTTTGTTCATTTTGAGAGATCTGGCTATCGGTTTTTGGTAATTTTGAGAGACCTAGCTATTGGCTTTTGGTAAATCAATGAATTCAATATTTTTTTAAGAAATTGCCAGCAACTAAGGAGACTCGAACTTGATTTCCAGGGAAACGAAATGAATCTCAGATGGGTCGCTCTCCCATTTAAAAATATTTGTAAACAAATTCACGTGTAATTCTTTCAATTTCTGCAGAAATCTTTTTTTGTACCTCTTCCCTATCGTCTTTTAGGCATTTGTTCAATGTTTTTAAAAATAACTTTAAATTAAGGATTAATGATTTTTAAGACATATTTATATAAGAATACTTTATGTAAGTTTTTCACCGCAATAGTTGTTGTTTCTTTTTATTTTTATAACTTTTTCTCTTTTTTTCTGTTTTTTTTTTAGAATTTTTTCGATTTATTTCGCAATTTTTCACTTTATTTATGATCTCCTCGAAGTTCTTTGTTCAAATGGTTTTGCTTCTACATAAAACCATTAGCTGGTGTCATCCTTTACATAGTTTACAAAAAAAGGTACCTTGTGTTGAGAATAGAGAGAGCACAGAATCGCTACAATAAATTGCCACGACTCCAATGAAAATCTCAATAAATTTGCATTCGATTCTGTTAGTGCGATAAGTTTAAGTTCGATTCAGTTCTTCAGAATGCTGTATGTATCGAAAATCGAGCTTATTAAGACCTGTTATTCCTTATTATAAAATTTTCAAGCCCCAACTTGGAAATTGGAATTGGCCGCTTACCAACGTTGATGCTATTTCATCTTGCCGTGGCGCAGTAGGCCTTCTAACTTAACAAAAGGGAAGGAAAACTGCGAGCTGCTTTCTTTTAATATTTAATAAATATTATGGTCAACGGATTAATTTTTATTCACGTTAAATTTCCTTCAGATTTGATGTTCTTCTGGTTTTTTTTTTTTTTGTTTTTATTTAATTTTATGTTTATACTTTTTTATTATGTTTTTATTTTCATTTTATATTTATTTTAATTTTACTTAATTTTTTTTATTGTGTTTTTATTTTCATTTTATTTTCTTTTTGTATTTATTTTTTTATTTACTTTATTTTTTTTAACTTAATTTTTTTTATTCCTACTTTGTCATTTTTATATATTTTATTTTTATTTTTTTAATTGGTTCTCTTTTTTTCCATTTTTCTTTATTTTTTTTTAAGTTTAAAAATTTTCTAAACAATCTTCAATATCTTTACTTACGCACACTGTAGCAAGGAATTTTTTTGTAATATCTATCATTATCCTATCGATAGAAAACAAAATTACACACTGTAGCAAGGAATTTTTTTGTAATATCTATCATTATCCTATCGATAGAAAACAAAATTACTTACATAAATTTAATTCTTTTTTTCAAAGTTTAGGAAATAAATTTAAAACTTTTCAATTAAATTTTTTTTTTTTTTTTTATAAATAATTGTCTTTCGCGATTTATTTGTTATTATAATTTAAAAGATAACTGAAAGCAAATTTTATTTAATTAGTTTACTAACACACGTACAGTACATGAGCAAACTGTGTTTGAAATTTTTTTTGAGATACACTATTATTATTATATATGCTATAAAATTAAATACAAAAAGTAATAATAATAATAATAATAATAAAGCTGCTGTTTGAATTTGTTAAGGTGGAAAATGATGAATAAATAAACTCGTAATTAAATAGCAGTTAGTGAGCGACGTTTTTGTAATGTTAGATCGGGATGCCAAACATCGACTATCAACACCAATCGTATACCGGTTCCATTATGCCAGACCTCATGTTCAAAACTATCATCGAATATTAGAAATTTTCCCTCGTGCCAAGTGCTAAAATTAACATTAAATACTTGAAATTCTTTCCAATTTTTTCTTAAAAA
Organism: Glossina fuscipes; assembly: GCF_014805625.2. Taxonomy (NCBI): domain Eukaryota; kingdom Metazoa; phylum Arthropoda; class Insecta; order Diptera; family Glossinidae; genus Glossina; species Glossina fuscipes. Next base: position 22,234 of record NW_024006385.1, on the reverse strand, counting down.
AAAAAAAAAAGGGAAAAATATGTTTACCTTTCTTCTTCAGCTACCCGTAAACGTGATCCTTTATTAATGAGAAAGCTTAGTTAGTTAACGACAAGTAATTTTTCCTAATTAACTAAATTCTTCAAATGATTGATAACAAAAACTCCTCCTTCTGAACATGGTTTATTCCGTATTACCATTTACTCATTTAACAGAACGGGTACGGAGCTTTTTCACAATTTATTGTCATTGAACAGAACGCGGACAGTGCTTTTTCATCATTTATTGAAAGCAACTCTGTTCCCTATCTATTCAGAACAAATGGTACTTTTTTTTTTTTTGAAATCAAAGCAATTTTACAAGTGCACAATGAAGTTGTGCGAAGTGAAATCAGAATCCAGAAAAAAAAAATTTCAAGGAGAAGTTTTTGAAACATTTGCATAAAAGTGAAATAAGAACGTACGTGCTCCTTCGGGTACCACCAAACCTAAGTGAGCTCTCAGCCGACAATTGGTAGGCCCGCAATGAGGCCATACATGCGTATCTTCGTGCATAATACTGAATTTCACTTGTCCTCTGCGACACTGACGCGCAACAGGAAATTCTTCAATTAAACTGCAGGTAATGGGGGCCTTCAAGCAGTTACGATATATTTGTTGACCGCGCGCATACAATTCAAACTGTTTCCAATCACCTTGATCTTTGAGATTTTCTGATTCATCGATGAAATATCCTTCTTTACTTAGAATGTTCAAACCCTCTGCTTTAATAGCCAACCAATTCTGTTCTAATTTATGAAAGAAAGCCTGATAACCGGTTTCATTTTTTGACCAAAATGGTTGAGCTTTAAGTCCGGGTTCGTTATACAAAGAACGCTGATAAATGCTAGGGAATAATTTTAAATCGGCACCTTGCTTATAAACTTTGAAAGCCTCTTCTTCGCGACCCAAACGTTGTAAAGCATCGCCTAATTGAAAATAAAAGCGTCCATCCTGAGTACCCTCCGCTTTGCTGGCAATGCCACGTTGCAAGTAATCGACTGCCTTGTCGTATTTCAAATAATATTGTTTTAATACAAAACCGTAATGAACCAAAGCAAAGCCATCGTCTGGCCATTTTTGAAGTAATTGTTCCAAAACTTTTTTAGCCTCTGAAAAACTACACTGGTGTACTCTTACTTCAGTTAAGAATTCATAAACATTTGTTTACCGATTTATTAAGAGATAAGTAACCGTTAGCTGTTGACGCAACTCTAAATCTTGCGGGAAACGCTTTATAAGCTCATGATGTAAAGGCAAAGCATCCTGATGTTGTCCTGGAAAAGAAAAACTATTTAGAAAAAATTATTTTCAATTTATTTTCCAAACTCATTTACCCAAAAATTTCATTCGTTCCAAGCACCTTGTAGCTGCTGCTTTATACTCCTTTACATTTGCAATTTTTTTATCGATCTGCAGATAATACTTATAAACTTCAATGGCTGCTTTTAACAATTGATTGCTTTTCTGTTGTTCGGCGTATGCATCTAAGGCTCGAGCCTTAGCCAATTGCAATTGGATTCGTTGTGGGTAAGTTTTGATGAGCATATCATAGGTTTGTAAAGCTTGGGGATAAAGCTAATTATGCCAAGCATAAACACATAAACAAACAAACAAACAGCATGTTAAAACGTTAAGTTAGCAAGAGCAAAAAAATAAATAAATAAATAAATAAAAAATTAAAATTAAGTCAATATTAATTTCACAAGCGAGAGTTATTCTAATTTTTGTAAAGTGGGTGTTTTTATAGAATAACTCTGAGTCAACATTGAGTTAATTTAAATTTTTTTTATTTTCCATAAAACAAAAACGAAATGCAACGTTTTCTTTTTTTTTTAAACAGTTTTTTTTTAACACACCATAGACAGGTTTTTAGTTAAAATTGTAAAATTCATGCGCTTTTAAACAAAAAACAAATATTAAAAGATTATTTGAAAAAGAAAAAAAAAAAACGCATTAAAAGAATAAAGTAAAGAAACACGAAAATGTAAAGCTATGCACATTTAGGACTTAGAAAAAGATTGTCGTGGTGTTGTTGGAGAGTACTTTTTGTTTTTGTATTTTTTTTTTTTTTTTTTTTGCTTAAAATTTTAATGATAATTGTACTGTAGTAAATATATATTAAAAAATTGAAAGATTTTGTTTAAATTTTTTTTCTTATTATGATTTTAATTAAAGAAATTATAATTACCTCTCTCAGCATTTCCTCATTGGCTCTCCTTAATTCTTGCTCGAAGACATCGAAATCGTCATCGGAAGCTCTTGGACCGCTTTTTGGTTTTATTTCTATAGAAAAAATATTTTTATAATCTAATTGGTTAAATTGATTAAAACTGAACTAAATACGAAATGGATTTTATTCATTTTATTTTTTGAAAAGTTTCTTATCAACATCTGAGCAATCCCTATATACCTAGAGAAACGTTCAATACTTGCGTCAATAAGAGAAATTTATTGAATTTGCCGCCATTTTTGCGATAAAGTCTTGTCAAACCAAAAATAAAAAATTCACACCTAACAGTGAAGGGTTAGTAAAAATCGAGCACTACACGTGAGAGCAACACGTTTTCGTTGTTGAACAATAAGTCGCATGCCATACAGCCCGTGAAACCATTTATTTACTGCATGGGATATACCTTGGTCGTGCTTTGTCTCACCGTCGTCCATTTATTAGACTTATTTACAAAAAAAAGTCTACGCCAACGAGTCCACAACCACCCGTAGATTGAAGAACGAGATTCAACACCTCATCAAAGATATTCAGCCACATTTATGCAAAATGGTCATCGAAAACGTTATGGTCCCCATCCCGGTGTTACTTTTTTTAAGAATAAAAGAACTTTCAAAGGTTGCCTGTTCAATTCCTCCACGGGTTATTTGGAGGCGTTGTTGCTGATTTTTTTTTGGACCGCTTTGTGGTGCTCAAGCTTTTTTCCTCAGAGTTGCGTTTAATTTACTCTCTACAGCGGGCTTCGGGTCTGACCAAATTGCCCCATTTGCAATACCAATGTCTGTACAAAAACTTCCAATATTTCTAATAAACTTGATGTCGATATTTTCATTTTTGCAACTCAAAGAGTGCCAAGAGCACAAATCACAAAGGCACACAGACGGACAGATATGACTTAATCAAGATCACAATTACACGCTGGTCAAGAATATACATATTTTATAAGGTCTCTGACATTTCCGTTTGGGTTTTACGTAAATTATTTCAAAAAAAATACGAAAAAAAGTATATCCTCATCCTTCAGTGGTGGGAGATTAAATATCTATTGAACTCTGTCTTTACATTTTTTGTTATGTGCCTTATGTTTATCTTTGGTGTTGGCTTTCAAAATTTTAAAAATTGCTATAGAAAATTAAAACGCGAGACTTTCATTATTTTATTTCTAAAGTTTGTAGCCTGTTTATGGGTCGCCTAATAAGTCAGGAGCGTTCAACAGTCGAATGAGAGATTTCTTAAACGAAAAATTGCTATCGAGGAACATATTCAAATTGCGATTGAGTTTACACACCATAGAAAAATCTAAGACGGCTTCTTCTCAAATTAAAAATTTGAAAATATTTTTATTAAGTACTCATTACACCCTACACTACTAGGAGGAACTGAGATAGATCAATCCTCCTCTCAATCTATACAAGTCCGTTCGTCTATTCGTCTTGTTTTCTTGTGTCTGTCAGCCTACAGAATGCAATTTTTGAGATATGCTGATGAAACTTCGTACATCCGCACGTTTGGCCGAAGGACAAAAACTATCAAAAATGGTTCCGATCGACTTCTGTTTTCACAAGACCTTAATTTGAAATGTCATTATACGGACAACTGCATTAAACGAAGTGGTGTAGGGTGTTTAACAATGGGCGGCGCTCCCCTAGATTGTGCTCAAATGTTTTATGGACGGAAAGTTGTAACAAACAAAAATAATAAAATACATTAATACATTAATGTCATTGAAATGAATAAATATAAGAAAAAATAAACTAAATATCAATTCAAATTTGGAATTATTCCAAAAATTCAATTTCCTTAGTTGCTGAATGATGATGAACACTTCATGACCATTTCCTTATTCAATTCATTCAATCTAAGCACACAACCACACATTGTGTTCAAAACTTGTTGTTGAATGTCGTTAAGAATCTTAATCATTTTCATTTGACGAAAAGAAGAAGAGGAAGAAGAAATAATAAGAAATTTCGATCGTTAGCAATAATTGGCGTTTTGCATTTTCGAAAAAGTAAATTATCTTAAATTAAAGTAAAATACATTATCTTAAAACAAAACGAAAAAAGAATAACAAAATATTGTAAAGAAAACTTGAAAACCTTGAATACTTAAAAACATTTCTTAAAATTATATCTAAAAAAAAAATTGATAATCAAAAGTCATTAAGAGAAAAAAAATTCGCAAACTTAATTTTCTATATATATAAGAGATCTCTTCGTAGACGGATCTCATTTTAGTTTACAACTTTTAAAATTAAATCGCATTCTGAAGGTCCTTGAAACAGACAAATGCACTTTAACAGTATTCTTAAGCCAATGAGGGCAAGTAGTAGAAGAAACGAAGACAACATCGCAACTCTACGTGAGAGTGAGAATAGCGATAACCAGAACTAATAGAGATCTATGGCTCCTAAGTCACAGTCGAGTTATCGATAACGAAACGCGATGAGAAGCGCCCATAGTTAAAAACGTTATTTTTACCTGTATTTTAACTAAAAATAATAAGAAACATAATTTTTTTTTTAGTAATTACGTGTCCATGATGGATCATCGGGATCTTCATCACTTTCATATTCTTTGGCTGGTAATTTGCCATATTTGGCTTCTAAACGATTCATTAATTCTGTATCATCGACTTCGGATATATCATCCTCTTCGTCAACATCGTCATTATCATTTAATGCCTCATCTTCATCTAATACTTCAGAGTTATTATCTTCTGCTTCTTCCTCATCGTCATAGATATCATCTTCATCATAATCGATAACTTCATCATCTGGCTGATAATGCATCATCTGAGAATACTTAGGTAAAACATCAGGTATTTGCAAGTCTTCTTTCATTGACGATAAGGTTACATTTGCCTCAACAGATTTTGGTACGCTTTGATTTGACATAATTTCTGCTGGTGCGATTGGTGCTAAATCAACGACTGCGGCTAGTTTCAAAGAAGATTCTTCCATTTGATTGTTGATTTGATTGTTTATTGTGGATATATTTTCTACTTGTTCTTCTTCTTCTTCTTCTACTTGATCTTTTTCTTCTTCTTTTAATGTTATTTCCAATTCCGATTCAACTATAGATCCCGGTTTATAGCCCTTAGAACGATACATGGCTTCCAATTGCTCAAATGTTTCGGGAACGTACGCATCTCCAGCATCTATTTCACCTTCTTCACCAGGCTGCTCCTCTTCATCCACTAAATACTCGATTTCTTCTTCTATTTCAAATTCCTCCTCGGAATAATCTTTAAATTTCATTTCATTAATAAAAAAAAAAACAAAGTACAAATAATAAAATTTTCTGAAAATGCTTCCAATCGATTCAAAGGTAAGAAAACAAGTCCGTTATACCGTGTATACGGTAATCAAATTAAAAAAATCAATCATTTTTAAACGTTTATCAGCATAATAGACTTGTTTTTGAATCGGGAACGTTTTTAACCGTTTTCTAGTAGAGATTCGTCGTTTGCTTCCATTCCACTCTCCGGTATGGGCTCTTCATCAGTTGCTATGGTAAGGCGACGTTTCATTAATGTTTCTGCCATGTCTTCACCTAAAGTAGCTTTTTACAAATAATATAAAATCAACTTCTTTTTTCTTTTTTTTTTTTTTTATGTATAAACACAGTTAACAACAAAAAATTATATATATAAAAAAAAAAAAATAAATAAGTTCACAATTGCGAGAAAAGAAAGTGCAAATATTAGAAAAAATAAGGATGAAGAACATTTTTAGAGAAACATTTTGTTAAAACGTAACATAAGGAAAATTTTTAATTGTGTTACGAAATAACGTAAAGCGTATTACGCTCCACAATGCACAACATCAACATGCGTACGAAATTACTAAAATTTTGGTTATACAGAAGAGCAGGTTAAATGGCATAATATGCTTTAAAGGGGTTAACATAGTCTCTACAAAAGCTTAAGTCTTTTCGTGACTTATATACAAAAATAACAGAGCAAGACTATGATCTTATTATAAGATAGCACTCACTTGCCATAGGATTTTTCCTAATCAATACGAGACGCGCTACCGAGGCTAGAGCGATACCGATACCAATTTTCAAAGTCACTGTAAATATGTTTTGTAATTAGTGAACTTTTTCCGTATTTTGCACTTTCTTGTACAAGTTCTATTCTTATTTTGTATTATTTACATATTGTGTAAACTAAATTGCTTCTTCTTTTTCATTTTCTGCAAACTTAAGATAAAAATTAAAACTCAAATACAAAAAGTTTTTTAATTTCTTTGGTACTTATAACTCGAACTCGAACTTTTGGTTGTTAATTTCCTTTTTATACGCTACACCACTTGCGGTACAAATGGTCTCAGGAGGGCTTGAGATAGGTGCACATTTATCCGTCCATCTGTCCGTCTTGTTTACTTTGTTTCAACGTGTAGGTCGCAATTTTGAATATATTTTGATGAAATTTGGTACAGCGACCACTTACGGAGTCCATTTTATCAATAATTTTACGGTTGTGTAAGATACTTAATGGTGGCCTTGCCTCACTATAGTGTTGTTACTTGTTTTTAAATTCAAAAGTTTGCTTAGAGCTAAGAAAAACATAATGTTGTAACCTGCTTTGGGGGGCCAAATATATAATGGTCCCTCGTCCATATTCATATATAGGATTTATCATAAATAATATCAATTAGTGCGACTACGTATTTTAAAACAACTACAATTTGTTCACTTATGAAACTATTAACTTTTTCACATACTTTTCTTCTTTTTTCCCCCAAAAATTAAGACTAAATATAATTTGAAGAGATTATCACGTTAAGACGTAAACCTAAAGTTGAACCTACAGAATCTGGAAAATTCGTAATTTCAATGTTATTCCATTTTTACCCTTTCCAAGTCGTTAAGTCGTTTTCAAAGCCTATACCATCCAAAACTTGCCACTATATTTAAAAAATTCCAGTTTGACTTCTAAAGCAAGACAAGCGAGACAGAAATAGTTTTAAGGAAAAAAGTTGCGTTAATCAATTGATAGAAATTCAAACTTCTACAAAATTGCTATTTACAAACAGACAAAGATTTCTTATAAGAGGTTTTTCTCTCTTTAATTAACTAAGCTTTTTTATACCCATCACTGAAGGAAGGACGGACGAGAAGTCCATTCATATTGTCAAAATGTTTGCAAACAGCCAGAATGAAGCCCCAGAGACCCCATAAGATGTATATGGTCTTGATCATCTTGAGCATCACATTCTAAACCGATTTAAGCTTATCCGTCCATCTATCTGCCTGTGTATTGCCTGTGTTAAGCAGTCTCTCTCCTCTTCGCAAAAATATAGCAATCGGTTTTAAATTTGGTCCCAAAAAAATGGAAATTTTTTGAATGCAGGCCAAATCGGTCAAAGAACACGACCATAGTGTAACATAACCTGAGATCGCTTCTCTTTCTCAAAATCAAAAAAAAAAAGGCTTTTGTTTGTTTTTTCGCGAACTACAAAAGCATTTATATTCTACGCAACATCTGCACAAAAATGGAGAAAATCGGTCACGCCCATTATTAAAATTTAATTCTTTTATCAAAACCTTTCCAGCACCCAGAAACAAGCTTCGGACACCACACAAAATCCACATGTTATTGATCAGTATTAAGCGGTGATGGGTGTAAAAATCTCGGTTGTGGTCGAATATAGTTTTCTTACTTCTTTCCGTTCTTTATTTTTCTTTTAAAAAGTTTTACTTACGCGAGGAAGCCCATGACGGTACTTGATTAGATATCTCATCATCCATACTGTCAGCGTTTTCTGCGTTTTCATTAACTTCAACAGATGGCGGATTATTTTTGGCTGCTGCTGCTGCTTGCTGACGTGCTTTCTCTTGCAACAGTTCAAATTCACCTGCGTCATTATCAACTAGATTTTCTAAGGATTCATAAGTGCCGTCATCAAAATCCTAAAGAACAAAGAAAATTAAAGCAAAAAAAACGAAAAAACCATTATGAAAAAACCAAACCTCATCATCTTCTTCGTCTTCCTGGTTGTCAGCACTATCGTTATCATTGTTATTCCCATTTGACGCTACATTAGAAGTTTCCGCTGTGATATTTTCATCGACATTCTCGTCGTCTTCGTCGTCGTCCTCATCTTCATCGTTTTGGGATTGTTGAGCAGAATTCTTTTCTTCGGTGATATTCTCATCATCGTCGTCATTATCGTTTATGGGAATTTCTTCTTCTTCCTGTTCATCTTCCTCTTCCTCGTCAGCATCATCTTCACCAGTTTGCTCTTCGGTCGCATCTTGCAGCTCTTCTTCACCTTCAGAAACATCTGCAACTTCTTCGTAAGGTTCATCGTCATGTTCGTCATCGTGCTCTTCATCATGCTCGTCATCGTCCTCATGGTTTTCAGCAGAAGCAGCAGCGTGATCATCGTGATCGTCATGTTCTTGTCGATGTTCCTCTACCCAACCATCAAAATAATTAGAAAAACGCGACTCGGACAAAGGCGTGTCCACTGCGTTCGTTATTAAAAAGGGAAAACATTTATGATATAAAAATGTCTTTTTAATTAATTTAAAGAACACACTTACTGTCAGTCGAGTCACGATTTTCCATTATGATTAAAGCCACTAAACCCAAAAGTACGGCCATCAATGAAAAGAATATTATCTTGGCACACCAATGACCGCCCGTGCCATGATCATGCTGCACGTGTAGAAGGACGTCATCGGTGCCCATTTTAGTAATATGGACACCGTGAGATGCTTCATCATCTTGAGAGGAAACAAGGACATACAATAAATTAACAAAACTAACATAAAAATATATTGTATAAATAAAAAAAATTAAGTAATTAAAATAAAAAAATAGGTATAATTTTGATTTTAATAGAACGACGATATATTAGCAGTGCAAGATACATTTTCTAATAAATATTTTGAAAATGTTAAGCGGAAAGCATTTGAGGACTTTAGGATAATATCTTTTAAATTGGGAATCACACATTAGCTGGTCTACCTTGTAAACTACTTTTACGTGAAAACGTTATCTCGCCATCCGATTTACGATCGAGACCATCTATATAGGTTATATGTGCAATAATTAAAGTTATTAATTAATTACTTTTATAAAAAACAATTAGAAGAGAATTGTTTTTATGTATTTGTGCATGTATGTACATCTTCATTCATATTTAACTGCATGATCTTTTCTTCGACACAAACATAAACGCAAAAACAGTAGATAATTCCTATGACTGGCGAGAGTTCCCACCAATTTCTTTCAATTTTTCTTCTGTATGAATGTATGCAACGATATGAAAACAAATGACTAAGCGATAATGTACGCAAATAAACTCAAAGTGAATTCATTTACTTGCTTTGTTATCTTCGGTTATGCTAACAAACAAAATGATAAAAAATTCCATTAGATTTTAGCTCCATGGAAAGATATAAAACAATTATACAAAAAAAAGGTAGATCTATTACTATAACATTACACAAATTAAATACACAATAGCAAAGGACAATAAATGAAAGTTTGATAGAAAAATTTATTTTTCATTTCCGCCACCCATCAATTTAATTTTCTATGCTTAAATGGACTCACTATAGTTCCTTTCATGTCAGCTGAAGTTTGGTCGCAACAATTGTCTAGAGAAGCAGGGAGTTTGCCAGTTTATAAATCAAAACACTCTCTATGATGTAAAATAACATTAATCTCCTTGACATTGCATTTTATAAAATACTTTAAACGTTAATGTATTTTGGCAGCCCTATGTCATATGTTTTTTTCTCTGTTTCTCTTGATCGCTCTGAGCGCAAAGAATATTGTGTATGAGAGAAAAAAAACAAATACCTTGCTACGAAATATATTAGGATTATAAAAATACATATGATTTTCATATAGAATGCAAAAAAAAAATAGCAACAAAGTACCCCCGAAAAATATTTTTGCTTTATATAATAGGACCGCTTAAAAACCATTTATATATATATTGAAGCCATACAAATATACATGATTGATAAAAATAAGGGTTGTTTTGTTCAGTTCGTAGAAAAAAGTATTCAAAAATATGATTACCTACCACGTTTCTTTTTCTTATCCTTACGCTTGCGTGGTTGCACATCACCGGACATTTCTTAAACCCTTTTTATTGTTTTTTTTTTTTTTGCTTTTTGCGCTCTCACAACACGATGGTAATTACGATGTTATTGCTGATTATGATCACGTTATTAATGACCTATTTCTGAGGCTATTTATAATAACTTAACGGTTTCTTTGTCACCACTACAATTTTTTAAAATTTAGTGACAAATATTCATATGTTAACATTAATTTTCGTATTATTTTTAGGAACAAAATTTTCTATAGAAAGCAATTTTTCAACACAAATTTTACTTTATTTTAAATTATACGTTCATAGATGGGCACACGAACATTTAATTAAATATGTTTGTTTCAGAAAAACGTTTCTTTTTTATTAAAAGTACACAAAATCACACTTATAATTATATATAAATCTATACATATATATATATATATATATATGTATACGTATGTTATGTGTGTCTATATAGATATATGCATGTATATATAGATATAGACATATGTAATAATCTCTAAATGTGTACACTTTCCGTGCGCTGTGCCGATATTGGATGTTTGCAATTTATTTACAAATCTTGCTCTACTCGCGCTCGTAGTCTTTTGACGTCTGATGATTGCCAGATTAACAGGCAATTTATCGGAAAAAATGTTATTTTATAATGAAAAACTTAAAAATAAATTCCTTCTTTCCGCATGAACGATTTCAGATTTATATTCTCTTGCTCACTGCAGCGTTCGTATATTCTCTCATTTTTTAACATGATTTCGTACTTATTGTATATGCGTTTACTGATCAGTACTTATGTAAACTTATGTTTAAGTTTTGCTATTCTCATGATGGTTTCCTTATTACTCTTTTCTCATTTCTACGACTTTTTTGTATTTTTATATAGCCGGTAAAAAAAAACTTTACGCTCCCATTTGTTATGCGATATTTGTTTTGATCGTTAATTCTTCATTTGTTTTTACATTGATAAAACCGGTCAGCATATGTAGATCATTTCCTGCAGAAATTATACTAAAAAATAAGTGAATAGTTTGTGTGGTATTATAGACATTGCAGCAAATTAATTACTCTCTTTCGATATGTCTAAGTAACATTTCGTACCAGAGTGTGTCTTAAATGTTATGAACAAACAATCTACTTGACTCAATTCATTGTCATTCATTGTCATCAGTATCGTTATATTCAAAAGTCATGTAATTTGATTCAACCTGAAAATTATATTTTTCCTCTATGCTATTTTCTGGTTAATTTCAATTTTAAGCGAAACTAGCAAAGCGCTGAAATGATCATAGTAGTATATTTATTATTTTAGTTTCAGTTCAAAAATTTCTCTACAGAATATACCCATGTATATTATCTGATCTAAAAACTTTGTAATCATATATCTAAAGACTTTTATTTTATTAATATTTCAAGTAAAAATCAGCCGTCGTATGATTGATTCTTAACAGTAGCTTTATAACGATAAAAAGCATTGACACTGCCAATCTTGAATAAATTAAGAAACTCTTTTTGTGCAAAGAAGTTAAAACGAAAAATATATTCAGTTTTTAGAATTTTTTAAGAATTCCTTTTAAGTATTTCCTCTGTTTTTTAAATACATTTTAAAATATAATAGATTGCTTAAAAATCGACAAATGTCTAAATTATTACAATGTGATGAATAAAATAGAAAGCATTGCCATACTAAAAAATACTAGAAAGTAGATAACATCTGATTTTAAGTTGTACATTTAGTTTCATAAATTTTTTTTAGAAGCAGAAAGTGAATTTTTTCAGTCTTCCTTACTTATAATGTTGAAATTATTGAAAAATACTCGTAATCCATATCAGCCAGTGGTAATTCTCGCTTAATGAATTTTTATACAAATTTGTAAAGAAAGCAAATATTTTACAGCAGCGTGTTTATTGCTCATCAACCTCCAAAAAGGATACGCAGAAAACAATACCGAAAAATGTTTTGGAGACTTATCAAACAGCTCAATTACAATCTGAAAACGGTGCCATTTACGATAAAAAGCCCTTTAAAATACATTTAGATCAAAGTGAGCAAATGTAGCACCCAGTAAAGCAATGCTTTATATAATCTCCTTTTGCAGATAAACTATACAGTTGGTGCTTATGCGGCAAATCGAAATCGCAACCAATTTGTGATGGTACTCATAAAAATGAATTTTTGAAAATTAAATTGCGGTAAATATTACAAGCAATTGAAGCTTACATAGCCCGATTTTATAGACTTCGTAGGCTATAAGTGCAATGAAATAAATAAACAATTTTTTTTTGCAGGCCAATACGCTTCAAAGTCGAAAAAACCGGTGATTACTGGCTTTGTAATTGTAAACACACTAAACATAGACCCTTTTGTGATGGAACCCATAAGGAACAGCATATACAAGATGCCGTTAAATAAGTAGCATTTCTCAAACATTGTCATGACCATCATCGTCAGGACATTTAGGACGAAAATAACAACTAGGATTTAAAATTACTTTTTCAACGCGATATGTTTTATTTTTGTATGTAATAGTTAAAAGTTAATAAAACATATTTCATATTTTCAAAGTATTTTTATGTTTATTTGTTTTCGTAATATAATAATATATGCATATGTTTATATGTATATAGAAGGGTGGTTTAATTTTGTTATATTTATTATATTCATAAAGCACACACACACATGTACAACGAGATGTTTTAACGTATCCTTATGAATGTTTTTAACTTACGGAGATTAATTATAAAATATTTTCTTTTTTTTCTCTCAATATAAACAACACAAAAGCTTATAATCAAACTTACAGCCAATGAAAGAGAAATAAAAAAAGGATATGTACAAGTTTTAAATGCCTTTTTTTTTTGTACAAATTCAAATTAAACTAAAAATGTTTACAATTTATAGAAAGTAAAATAAAAAACTTTAAAAATTTGTTTAGACATTCGCGAACTTTTTTTTTCTTTTGTCATTTATTGATTTCTTTTCCTTTGCAAAAATCATGATCCTTAAGAAAATTTGGTTGAGAATTGTTTTTCCCCAACTATTTAACAATAATTTTATTTGACCTGCTGATTGAAAAAAATTAAAATATTAAAATCTTTTTTTTTACGTACTTGAAAGGCGTGAGGCCACATTTAATCTGTCTCCACCTTTCTAATACTAAAATTTTCCACTTTAGACACTTTAAAGCAATACTTCCCTGATAACTTTGCGATCTCCCTTCCTTATCGGAGATCTCACAGTCATAATGATTGCGAAGAAAGCTATAACTTTGAACAAAGAGCCGGCACAAGATCATAACCCAAAAGGCACATACTATGCCCGAAACGTATGCAGTCGATATTCACTAAAGAGCATTTCTTAATTCATCCGACAACCTGAGTTTTTCGCATTTCTTTTCAGTTGTTCGAATGTCGAGGCACACATGATGAAATCGAACCAAAAGACTAGAAACGCAAAAACTTTACTATAACTTTGCAATGCTTCGAGATGTTCCCGTTGCACTTTCTTCTTGACAATAGAATAAGTCGCTCAAGGAAGAGCATAAATATATAAATAAAGTAAGTAAAGGGGCCAATTTCCTAAACCCCTTTGTATGAAGTCAGTCGTTAGTCAGTCAGTGCATATTATGTTGTTAAGTCGTAAGGCTCTTGCAAATGATTGAATGTTTCTTAGAAATGCAGAGAGATGAGTTTCACTTTCTCTTTTTTCTCTTCACTTTAGTAAGTAGCAAAGCAAACATACAAACATACATGATCAAAGTGAAAGTAACCGATTAAGAGAATAGCTAAAGAAATCTATCTATCATGTAGTCGTCAAGATCGATAAAACTTAATCCGCATTGCTAAAGTTCAAAGCTAACCGCTGTAAAAAACAAAAAAAAAAACCTACTTTTGAAATCATCCGAGATAAAATGTTGAGCATTTTCATTAGCGACTTTCCATTTGTTTTTTTTTGTTTTTTTTTTTTTTTAACAACTTGTGTCTTGTTTATACAACAACATGTAAATTGTTTGTTTTTCTTTATTTTATATTGGATAGAGAGTAGAAAAAAAGATTAGCAAAAAATAGGCTCTACAAGAAAGACAAGAAATTTTCTTTGCATTGATTTTTTTTTTTATAGAAAACTGAAGTAGTTAAAAAGATTTATGTTCTTTGTAGAAAAAATCGTAAACATAAGTTATAAATTTAAATTATAAAAAAAAAAAAAAATATCAGAAAGAGACACCACACTTATACACACGCACACGCCACGAATTTAGTATTCCTCATCTTCCGGTGGAATTTCATCGGGAGGTGCGAAACCATCCTAAAAATATACTTTTCAGTTTTTTTGACCAAGAAAAGTATTAATGGGACTCATTCTACCTCGGTTGCATAGAGAATTTCTAAAATCTTTTGAACCAACGGATGTGTTTCTCCTTCGTCAACTTCTTGGCAGCTGCAAAAAAAAAAAAAAAAAAACAAAACAAAAATGTACTTTGAACAGAAGCTTTTCAAGAGGCGCTTGACGCGCTCGGAGAACTTACAGAATTTCAATGTCACGCAATTTGGAAAAATAAAAGTCTCGTTCTTTTTCTAAGCCTTCCAAGTTCAGACGCATGTCCATAATCTGTGAAAATATTTTTTCTTGTTAATTAAATGAAATTTTCTTAATATTGTTTTTGTTTTTTTCTACCTGACTGGATAATTCTTCGATTTGTTGATTCGTTACAGTATTATTCGAATTATCGTTGGATTTCTTAACGGCGCCCGAGCTATTGGCGGAGGTAGCTGATCTTGCTGCTGCTGCTCCTGCAGTTGCTCTCGGTGGTACTTTCGTACCTTTTTAAATTGAATTAAAAATTGTTTAAATTATTAAAAAACACGCATCACACACAAATCCTTATTTATAAAGTCTCCCCAAAACCGAAAACAAATTTTCGAAACATCCTTTCTTCTTTTTTTTTATAATTTTCCAGAGAACATAGAAACTGTCCCTTCAACATACGTGAAGCACGTCAATAGAAATTTTCATTGAGAAAATAAATCAAAAAAAAAAAAAAAAAAAAAAAAAAAAAAAAATTAAAAGTGTTTATAAAAATTTTTTTTTTTTTTTATATGGGAAAAAAAAATTAGGAATACCCAAAACCAAAAGATTTGTAAAAATTGGAAGCAATAATTAATATAATACATAGAAAAGTGATTAGAATATCAAACCACCACATACTGGATTTTGATGCCACTGATGATGGTACTGTTGAGCGTGCTGTTGAAGCTGTCGTCAACGATGAGGGCTTTCGGTGGGTAGCTATTGCTCCAGTACCAGAACCAGGTAAAGTTTTTACAAATGCCGCTCCGTAACCCATCTGCGCACCTTCTCGAGCTGCACTCGCATCATAATCCTTTCCATCATAATTGGCATCAAAGAATTTTTTAAACCATTGCAGAAATTCAAAATTATCTTGAAAGCGGCCCTTGATTAATTTATCAATTGGTATAATCTGCGATCGTTTCTCAAGGGAAGACGAGAGCAAGCAAGTATACATATATATATATATATATTATATATATGGTGGATGGTTGTTGGATGTGTGGTGCAAATGGCGGCCAATTTTTTTGTGTTTTTTTTTTTGGTGGATATAGTAGATGAGAAAGAAACAAAAACAAAAAGATACAAAAACCGAAAAAAGAATGAAGAAAAAAATTTATTTAATGATAGAAAATGTAATGTTAAGCAAATATTTTATGATTTTTATATGAGATTTTTCCGGTTTCATAATTACAAATGAAAAGCAAAGTAAGTGATAATTACGTGACTTATTTAACTTATATATATATATATATTAAAGCAGCTTTGTGTGTGTGTACAAAAAAAAAAAACAATAAAAAAAGCTTTAATATCATTTTCTCTATTTACAGCTTCACGGGAATCGATAAATCTTTGACATTTTATATATTAAAATATGCATATGCGTGTAAAAGGCAGAGATGATTATGTTATTTCTATGATAATACTGGACTGGAATTGTTAACATATAACACATAACATATAATTTCCACAATAATCTCTTCTAGCATCTACTATCTCTTTTCTTTGTTATAAGTTCATTGTTAAAATTGTTTTCGATTTTTTACCTTAAATCGCAGCAAATAAAATAGAAACCCTATCTATCATATTTGAATTTTGAAATGCAAAATCATTTCTAACGATTTCCGTTCATATACAATTTTATATATACATACAAAATGCTCCTCTCACTCGATTTAAAAATTTAATTCCCTAAGCATATATGTATAACATTGCGTAATATAACATGGACTTGAGAGTGTATATAGTTACGAATACGTATTAAAATATTTAATATTGACTCAATTATATGAAGTGAAATATTTTTTTTTAACTTTTCTTTTTTTTTTGTGTAAAAAATAAGGGAAATGCTTTTATTTTATACATAAGTACATTACTACTTTTTTTGCACGCTACTTTGAGAAAATATTTAGAGCTTTTTTCATTTTGCACGATTTTTTAAATTTGTGAAAAGATTGAACATCTTCCCAGATTGGCCATGTCCCAAATATTTTTTTACGCTATTTTTTTTTTTTTTACACGACTTTCTACCGTGTAAAAAATGAGTTGCGTGTATACATGTACTTAATTGAATGAAAATAAGCAGCAAAAGTATCTTATAAATTGTAGAAAACATTGTTATGAAACTTGACGCAAGGGTCAGTTAGATTGCTGCGCACTACCTACTTATGCAAAAGAACTATTCCTTGATCATAATCACCCATCGTTCTGACACACCCAAACTCATAGGCTCTCTTTGCTCGTATTTCAATCAGGTTTATACAATTTTTAAAACTAACTTCATAACCAAGATTTTTTCCCTCGGATTTCGTAACTTTTATAGAAACACCAATGTTTTTACACGTGTACAGCGTAAAATTTAAAGTGATTTGATAATTTTAGAAGGTAGGTGGAACTTTTGAAGCTCATCTAAACCTTTCACATTCTCCTTAACATAATAACACTCTAAGACAACTCACTCATTTAAGTTAATCTAATCTCTTTGAAAAAGTATTAAATTGGACTTAAAAATTTATATCACATTTCGTAAGATATTTCTGAAGTTTTCTGTGTAAAAACTGATTCATTTATGAAATCCATCAGTCGCGTTCATTTCTTTCGCAAATTCAGTTATAGATAACTTTGACATTGACATTTGTGCAGTATAAGGCTTCATTTGTTTACAGTCTGTTGTTTAGTATATATTATATATAGGGGTAAAGGGATACATGTCATTTGAGATGGCGCATTTTTTTCTCTTAAGTTGCCTTGGAACAGTAATCTAAAAGTAGCTTTGCAAACTTTCGTGCGCAAAATTTTAGTCTTGAGCAAGATGTACGCAACACAGCAAATGCGCTTTGGCTTGAGTTGGAAACTTCTCCTGACAATGGGATTATTGTCCAAAGCTGTTTCCTACTGATGCAGTCGTATTTAGCAAATCAGTAGATAAACGAAAATTATGACTAATTTGCCTCAAAACCACAAAGCTTATACCGGAAGCCATCCAATAAGGGGCAAGCGATCACAGGAATATTCCGTCTTTTTTACTTGATTTAGAAATGGCACGTTTCACCAGTAAGAACAAATACACTCTTTTAAACGAATCTATCAAACGTGCAAAAAAAGAGTGGGGACGTAGTATGAGATTAAACATTTTTTTTATTTGTGCGTATAACACGAGTCTACATATTCACATTTATTAGTTTTACACTATTCGGTGATTATGAAAATTGTTTTATTGAGCAAAAAATCTCTCTAACCCAAGGAAAGTTTCCCGATTTCTATCTTCAATTCAGATGCGCTTCGTCATTTCTAAATTTAATGATTTGCAAAACACAAACATTTTTGAATACGAAGGGCCTTAAAAAAGAACACGATCGAAAAATAGCGACAACAAAATACTTGTACTTTTTTACTTTAATTTCTACTTTTACAATACGAATCAAAAAAGAAGGCAGAGAAAGGAGATAGTGTCTTTCTTTTTTTTCTCTCTTTCGGAAATAAATCAATCTTCTGCAAAGACGGTGCTTAATAAATAATGAAGTGAATGGTGTACTTAAAGTTACAATGGTACAACAACAAAAAAAAAAAAAAAACGAAATACAGATAACACAAATGAAAATGAAAATTGCAAGAAAAAAAAAAAAGCAAATAGAGAAGAAAATCCAACCAACGTGCTTCACCACCGCGTTTTTTTTTTTTTTTTTTTTTTTTTTTGCCCCGCAAATGATAGTCGAATGGATTTTTATTGTTTACTTTTGACAAATCTCATACCAGTTGTGCGAATCGCATGATGTATTGCCCGTCCCGAAGGCATTTGTATGTGACGTTTCTCCACTAAATCATTACTGCTGCCAGCGCCACTGTTACCGCCGCCGCCGCCGCCACCAACGCCACTACCCAATTTAACGCCGCCACGCGCTACCAATGGCTCATATTCACGTCCATCGTAATTGGCATCGAAAAATTTTTTAAACCATTGCAGAAATTCGAAATTGTCTTGAAAACGTCCCCTAATCAATTTATCAACCGGTATAATCTAAAGGAAATGTTTGTTCATATTTTTTTTTTTTTTCTTTATCAGAAAAGGTCAAAATGAAATAGAGATGGAAACGCGAGCGCGCATGTATGTATGTATTAGAGAGTGGGAGTGGGAGTGGGAGAGAGACTACCACGTTAAGAAAACAAAGCATAAATATCACTTACTTTCTTTTAAAAATAAATGCAACGCAAAAAACAAAACATTTAATATAATAAAATAAAAAATAAAATATTTTACATTTTACAACATAACATACAACAAACAACACGATTAATATGTTTTTTCATTGTTGTTGTTGTTATTGTTATTGTTGTTGACGTTATTATGATAATTGTTATTTACTATTATGAACTGCTTTAACTAAATTATTAATATACATGTACATATATATACATGTATATATATACGTGTATATATATATATATCTAGCGTAGCTTACCTTGTCGACGTTCATTTTCTTAAATGAAGCTTGTAAAATTTTAAAATTCTGAATATATTCATGCTCCAAATTCGTACGAAACTTGACACGTTTCATGGGCACCGAAGTTGGAAATAGCATATCCATAAATTGACAATAAGCAGCTCCTATTATATATAAAAATTACAACACAACAATAACAAATGAAAATTAAAGTAGAACGTTTATTTATGTATTTACAACATATAGCGGTTCGGTGGTGTGCCAGCTGCCGCCGATGCGCATTCAACATACCTGTGCAGAGCTCTTCTATTTTAGCAAATTGCGCTTGCAAGCAATCATTAACCCAAGCAAGCATATCATGTCTGGATAAATTTTCAGTTGTTACATTCGTCGAATATACGTTCACTGCCATTCTTTAAGATGATTAATATAACTCTGACTGGTTGACTAAACTGACTACTGGCACTGGAAAGTATGTGTTGTGTTTTGTGTTATATTAATTTATGTTCGTTGTTGTTTCTTCAATTCAAAACCAAAAGCAGAAGCGGAAACAAAGAGAGACACAGATTAAAGTAGATACTGTAAATAAAAATTAAATAGAAAATAATAAAAAAAAAAAAAGAAAAAAATTATTAAAAATTTTTTTATAAAATATTTATATATTATAATTTTTTTTTTTTTTTTTGTCTTTATTATTAGTATTTCTATTTTATTATTGTTATTCGCTTTATCACCTGGGGTGCAAGTGGTATATTATGTTTGTGCGGATGTACGTATTACCCAGAAACACTTGCGGACAGGCCCCACCTTTTTTTCAGAATCACTTTTAAAATTACTTTCTGCACCTTTCTAAACTTGTCCGTCCGTCTTGATTTCTTGGGCTCAACTTGCCCATTTTGATGAAATTTGATACACCGCCATATTTCGGCTTATGAAGGAACGCTATTAAATATAGTTCCGAATGTATCCCTTTTTCGACCACTCCCCAATATAAAACTTTATTTCGAAAAGTTCTTAGACATAGATAACTGCACTGAACGAAGTGATGTAGGGTATTTAATGGTTGGCCGTAACCCACTGTCTCGCTTTTGCTTGTTCACTTTACTTCCTTTTCTTTTCTTAATATATATTAAGAAAAATCCACATATTCTTAATATGCATTACCGGGCCCCCGAGAAATATTTAACATATTTTGTCAAAAGACTACAGGGAATTGCCAAACTAAGATAATCTTTCATTAATTCGAAATGTTTAGATATTGACATTGGGAACACTAGATGGATTTCAATACTGGAAAGAGAAACGGATAGCGTAGCGATCGTTTTGTAAGCTTTTTTCGAATTTTCTTCTACGACAGTGGCAATCAAATTCCTCCATCCAACCGACATTTTCTATTTCCAAAGGCAAATCAACATAACTGGCGACTTATGAATTATCAAGAACTACCGATCCTCAAGTTTAGATGATGACCGGCTTTCTTTTTCCGCTTCCACTCAATGATTTGCTACTCGAGCGACCCGGGCCAAGTATTTAACAAACTATCCCATTCCAAACGATTCCATTTTTACACAGTTGCTATGTCATCTTACTCATAGAATATATAAGGAATATATATACATTTGTATATGTATATATCGTTGCATCTGCTGAACTTTATAAGCATAATGGGTGAAAAAACCCAATTTTTGCGTTTTTGAAAACAAAAATATTTTCAATTTATTTTATATATTGGCAGATCTGTGTGCCCGATCTTGGCCATTTTCATTATTGAGCTTCCTGTAAGAATTTCCAAAGGTGTTTCGCAAATTATCTTAGTCTTGTCTTAACTTTTGAGTTGAGGAGAATATTTATTGCAAAAAAAATTCAAAGATGGACGGAAGAACAGAGACAAGCTTAAATCGATTTGCGACTTTACAATGACACGGAAAATTTCATAGAGCCTAGGCTGCTTCAAATTCTCGATGTTGGCTCGAACGTTGTAATAAAATCCACCCTATAATGATGCTTTCACATTTTTGATCGATTCCGCTTTTAACTTGGGAACTTGTCATAACCCTACGGCAGAATTCCAATGGCAAGCA
Organism: Glossina fuscipes; assembly: GCF_014805625.2. Classification (NCBI taxonomy): domain Eukaryota; kingdom Metazoa; phylum Arthropoda; class Insecta; order Diptera; family Glossinidae; genus Glossina; species Glossina fuscipes. The sequence goes on along the minus strand of NW_024006385.1, from coordinate 817 downwards.
TAAGTGAAAATAACGTTAACTGAATTCAGAGAATTTTAAGCGACTCCAGTAGTTTAGATATTTATAGTGGCTTTCAACTTTCCGTTTTTCCAAGTGTTCTAAATACCATAAAAAAAAAAAAAATATATATATATATATATCTAGTCCTCTGCGCTAAGTACAAGAAAAAAAAGAAAAGAAAATGAATTTAAAAAAATTTCTGGTATTTCGTGCTTGAAAAATATTTTACTATTGTTTGCTTAACTGTTTAAATTGTAAATTCATTATCACGCTAACGTTGTACCGGCATTGAAAGACACAATTAAATGAATATTGAATCTATAATTGCTATAATAATTGCATTTTTCATTTTTACATCAAATATGAAGCATTTATTGAATAGAAAAAAAAAAAAAAAAGAACATGATATCGGTCAAAGAGCGGTTCAAAACATTGCGAACATATGAAGAAAAATGCTCTGTTGATTTAATGGAAAATTTGTAACACAGATAAATCGAAAGCAAAACAAACCATTCAAAAGTTATTTATCAATTCTTTTACACCCTACATCACTTGGTATATATACGAATTTCGTAAAGATAATGCCTTGAGATAATTGCAACTATCAGTTGCTGAACCGATTTATGCTTTTCTGTCTCTCTATGTGTTTTTACAATATTTCTGAACAACATTTTCTGAATCGATTTAAACCTCTCCGTCCGACTGCCCGCGTTAAGTTTGCGTAGAATGGCTTGAAATAAATTCACAAACGATTTAAGCTTCTGTCCATCTGTCCATCTCGGTATGTCTGCGTTAATAATTATTCCGAATCGATTTA
>NW_024006384.1:0-28487 GCF_014805625.2 Glossina fuscipes | reverse complement strand
ATACAGCTATAAGGAGTATGCTCTGTGTTGCTGGTCATAAAAAAAAAGTACCAGAACAATTCATTGCTGTATAATAAACAGTGCGCTGTGCAACTGCTGCATTTTTAAGCGAGATTCTGCGCAGACTAAAGGAAAAAATCAATGTTATTTTGGAATGCGTAACATCTGCCTTAACCGTAGATTATGTCTTCTAAAGATCTTGTGTCTGGTTTCACAGTCACAACTTTAATGTAGCGCATCAACAGCCATTTGTCATTCCTGTGAAGGCTTGCAAAAGCTTTGGATAAGCAAATCTCCAAAATTGTTGGGCAGACTGATGGCCAAATGGGCGCATAGAAGAGCTTAACAAAAATCAGCTCAAAATCTTTTATTCGTAAAATATGTATATACCTTGTGAGAGGAATGATGATGACGTACTTCGGAGAACTATCACGTGACAAATCTCTTCATTCGTTAATCAGAAACTCATCTAACTTCAACTTTAAGCTCAAACTATAGATGCCTCTCGGGGTCAATTGACTGATAAACCGAGCGAGCAATTAGACGGACGTAGAGACAGACGTGTCAACGTACATAGAGAAATCGCCCTAAAATCCTTTCTTTAAGAATACATAATGTTTAGAGGATCTCTAATGCGTGTTTCTGTGTGATTAAAGAGCATCGATCTAAAATCTTTTTCTTGACAACAAGTATTATTTAGCGGATCTCTAAAGTGTGTTTCTGTGCGAGTATACTTTCCGCGTTGACGATTGTAGAAATATAGCACTTGGTGTAAGTGTGCCAAAAAAACGTGCTAAGAAATTCTCATGCGTACTTGACACAATTATCAACGCAGCATGCTGCACTACACCACTTACAATTAATGACTTTGAACTCAATTCATTCTTTTTTTATAAAAGGAAATAAAACAAAAAAATCAAAAGAAATATAGCGTAACCGTATAAGTGTATTATGTCAAGGGTAATCTATAAGTCGAATATAATCAGAAACGAGTTTATGGAGATTTAATAAAACTTTATAAAACAAGCAGAAACAGTATAAAGGGTCACAGTCCACCATTAAATACCCTACACAAATTGATTGAATGAATGAATGAATGAATAATTGATTGAAGGAATCAATGATTGTTTGATTGAATGAATGAATAAATGAATGATTGAATGATTAAATGATTGATTGACGGAATGAATGAATGAATAAATGATTGATTGACGGAATGAATGAATGAATGAATCAATTTATGAATGAATGAATGAATGACTGGTTGAATGAATGAATAAATGAATGAGTGAATGAATGAATGTATGAATGAATGAGTGAATGAATGAAGAAGGATCTGCTGTCCCTATACAAACAGGGCTCGATATGATGTTATTTGTTCAACGTTGTTTTTTTTCTTTTTACTGAATGAATCGTAACCCGAATATTAAGATTTGCTTTTTTTATTCACACCACTTTTTATACTTTTCATGCAACTAAATTAAGGAATTAGCCGAAGCTTCGAATATGTGACATTGGAAGTTGAAGGTTATAGATGCTTTCAATCATCCAAACTATAAATATAAATATATAATATTATAAATAAAAATCTATTTGATTTTATTTATGAAGTCACGCTTAGCAATTGTAAGCATAATATTTAGAAACAGCTAAAAGAGTATGTCCTTACTTAAGGTCACTAACGTAAGTTGCAGCAAAAGTTACTGACAAATTAACTGTCTCCCGATACCCTATCTGGATCTTGCTGATCCTCCTACGTTATTAAATACAAGGCTTCAAAACCAGCCTTGACTAGAGGTTGCCAATACTTTTCCACAATTTCGGGTACCAGTAAAGGAGATGCTACTGAAAGATCAGGCAAAATATTCTGTCTATTGCAGCGCCTAACTAGCGCAAAGTGGAATCCCACAGTGTAAGCAACTTAGATCCATTGGGATTGCTTTTCAGCAGTACCATCAACGGTGTGGGATACAAAAAGCCAAGACACAATACATGGACAACTTTGCTACAGCTGAACATTGAGAGACATTGTTTTCTTACGACGACTGCTTTAAAATAAAGCATTACAAGAGAGTTGATTGTAAATGATTTCATTTACTATCAGTAGAGTTCGTCCTTGGTCTAACACATATCAGTCTCATATAAAAAATTGCGGCCTGTAGCTTGAACAGAGAAATGGATGAACAGGCGTGCGACAGATGGACAAACTTAAACAGAATTAGAAATTGAATCTGAATCAAAAGTCTAATAAAATATTAGTTTGGGGAAAAAGAAAACCATTATTTTTATATGAACTTCAGGACTTTATTTAACATGCTTCGGATTGTCCGATTTGGGTCAAATATGCACCGTTTTGTTGTGTGATTTGTTGCCATTTTAAAGGTAACTTCAAAATGCCTCTCTCGTAGAAGTCCTGGCAAATTGAAATCGCCAGGCACAAATATCAATCCGGCGGCTTCATATATTTAAACACTTTACGAATAAAAGACGTATGTTTTTTATAAGTGCCGCTATCCGCATTGGATATCCACAAAGGATTCAGAAAGGGTCACTAGGATCATCTCTTCTTACGACAGCCTGGCACTCTGCAGAGATTTTTTAATGGTGTTCACCTAACTTCGAAAGGGAACAATCTAGATAGAAAGCTGAAACTTGTCATATATAATACACACAAAAAATGAAATAAAACAAACGCATGAGCCCCCACCGATTGAATACTTTCAGAAGAAATCTATTACAATATATTAGTTTCGATTATATTATCAGCAATATAAATGATGTCTTCCTCATCAGCTGTATAAGAGGATTCGTCATTTCGAATTGTTGTCAAGTTTTTGCCATCATGTCTCTCTTTTTTATCCTGGTTACAGCTCTATTTTTAGAGGATAGTAAAGGCTGATCTATATTTTTCCGAACTTTGTCTAACTTGATCTAACTGCAACAGATTCCGTTACATTAATGCGATTAAACTGTTAATCGTCCTATGACGATCTCTTTTCCTCGCCCCAATCAATCTGCTTTGTTGAAATATTTCTATTGTCGCAATCCGCATGTACCTGAGTAGTTTATTTTTTTTCAATTCTGATGAAACGTCACTAGAAAATTTATCACCATCAAGCAGCGCTTGCTAGTGCATTTGACATTAGAGTATGGAGTTAATTAAAATGGCCTCTGAAATAAATTACATATATTAAGATTTTTCAAAAGGTAGATGATTTAATCAATTTGCGTCCTGAACAGCTCATGTGACATATATGCGCCACATTTTCAGTCTTTATACTAACTTTAACAGTCCAGCAAATAACAGTATGCCACAAACAGAAAATGAAATCGAAATTGTCGGAGAAACGCTGATGACCCTCAGGCTGTTGTTGTGATATATGTATTTGTTCCCTTAATAATTAAAATTTTTTTCTTTTTTGATTATCTAATGGCTGATATTAAAACAGAAAATAATCATATATATATATGTATGTATATATGTTCGAACAGGAAAAAGAAGGATGGCGAATATCAATTCCATTTTTCAACAAATAATCTGTTGACGCCGTTATCTTTTATAATATATATCGATAGATGTAGGACTAAAGTCTTAAAGCTCTAGCATCTAAGGCGTTTATTAAAAACTCTACCGCACTTAGAGATTTGAAACCACTACCATTAAGTTGATAGTCGAGACTCTTGCTTACTTGGCCACTCAGGCCATGATAAATAAATAGTCGGCAGGCATACTTTATTTTATCAAGTCCATGTATATTCATATATACATATATGTATGTATGCATATATACAAATATTACGAGAAATAAACTTAACTGATTTTTTTTTTTTACCACTTGGTGCGGTACAAATCTCAAATTGCATATACCTTACATCAAGTTATGCAAAGTGTTTGTAATTATTAATTGATGAAATAAATGTTGTAAATACACAAAAAACACAACCTTTTATAATAATCAAAATTAAATTAAATTTTTATGCTACAGATGGTTTTTCATGATAGAGGATTTGCAACATATTGAAAACAATTCTGCAATGGACATAAGATGGAAGGAAATATAACACAATTTAAATTTATTAATGTCTTAAGTAAAATAAAAAAATAAATTGATTTTTAATAAATTTTCAAATTTTCATTTTTTTTGGTTTTCGTATACAATAAAGAAAATTTATTTAATCAGAGAATCTGTTATGCTAAACATTTGTCTTGTAAAAAATTGCATGCAAACGTTTCAAATATAAATAAAAACAAAATAAAAATGTTGGGGGGGAGATTTTCTCTTAGCTTTTCTTTACTTTTATATATGTATTTTGGTCATTTTCAGACACATTCTGGTTGAGTTTTGTTCATTTTGAGAGATCTGGCTATCGGTTTTTGGTAATTTTGAGAGACCTAGCTATTGGCTTTTGGTAAATCAATGAATTCAATATTTTTTTAAGAAATTGCCAGCAACTAAGGAGACTCGAACTTGATTTCCAGGGAAACGAAATGAATCTCAGATGGGTCGCTCTCCCATTTAAAAATATTTGTAAACAAATTCACGTGTAATTCTTTCAATTTCTGCAGAAATCTTTTTTTGTACCTCTTCCCTATCGTCTTTTAGGCATTTGTTCAATGTTTTTAAAAATAACTTTAAATTAAGGATTAATGATTTTTAAGACATATTTATATAAGAATACTTTATGTAAGTTTTTCACCGCAATAGTTGTTGTTTCTTTTTATTTTTATAACTTTTTCTCTTTTTTTCTGTTTTTTTTTTTAGAATTTTTTCGATTTATTTCGCAATTTTTCACTTTATTTATGATCTCCTCGAAGTTCTTTGTTCAAATGGTTTTGCTTCTACATAAAACCATTAGCTGGTGTCATCCTTTACATAGTTTACAAAAAAAGGTACCTTGTGTTGAGAATAGAGAGAGCACAGAATCGCTACAATAAATTGCCACGACTCCAATGAAAATCTCAATAAATTTGCATTCGATTCTGTTAGTGCGATAAGTTTAAGTTCGATTCAGTTCTTCAGAATGCTGTATGTATCGAAAATCGAGCTTATTAAGACCTGTTATTCCTTATTATAAAATTTTCAAGCCCCAACTTGGAAATTGGAATTGGCCGCTTACCAACGTTGATGCTATTTCATCTTGCCGTGGCGCAGTAGGCCTTCTAACTTAACAAAAGGGAAGGAAAACTGCGAGCTGCTTTCTTTTAATATTTAATAAATATTATGGTCAACGGATTAATTTTTATTCACGTTAAATTTCCTTCAGATTTGATGTTCTTCTGGTTTTTTTTTTTTTTGTTTTTATTTAATTTTATGTTTATACTTTTTTATTATGTTTTTATTTTCATTTTATATTTATTTTAATTTTACTTAATTTTTTTTATTGTGTTTTTATTTTCATTTTATTTTCTTTTTGTATTTATTTTTTTATTTACTTTATTTTTTTTAACTTAATTTTTTTTATTCCTACTTTGTCATTTTTATATATTTTATTTTTATTTTTTTAATTGGTTCTCTTTTTTTCCATTTTTCTTTATTTTTTTTTAAGTTTAAAAATTTTCTAAACAATCTTCAATATCTTTACTTACGCACACTGTAGCAAGGAATTTTTTTGTAATATCTATCATTATCCTATCGATAGAAAACAAAATTACACACTGTAGCAAGGAATTTTTTTGTAATATCTATCATTATCCTATCGATAGAAAACAAAATTACTTACATAAATTTAATTCTTTTTTTCAAAGTTTAGGAAATAAATTTAAAACTTTTCAATTAAATTTTTTTTTTTTTTTTTATAAATAATTGTCTTTCGCGATTTATTTGTTATTATAATTTAAAAGATAACTGAAAGCAAATTTTATTTAATTAGTTTACTAACACACGTACAGTACATGAGCAAACTGTGTTTGAAATTTTTTTTGAGATACACTATTATTATTATATATGCTATAAAATTAAATACAAAAAGTAATAATAATAATAATAATAATAAAGCTGCTGTTTGAATTTGTTAAGGTGGAAAATGATGAATAAATAAACTCGTAATTAAATAGCAGTTAGTGAGCGACGTTTTTGTAATGTTAGATCGGGATGCCAAACATCGACTATCAACACCAATCGTATACCGGTTCCATTATGCCAGACCTCATGTTCAAAACTATCATCGAATATTAGAAATTTTCCCTCGTGCCAAGTGCTAAAATTAACATTAAATACTTGAAATTCTTTCCAATTTTTTCTTAAAAAAAAAAAAAAAGGGAAAAATATGTTTACCTTTCTTCTTCAGCTACCCGTAAACGTGATCCTTTATTAATGAGAAAGCTTAGTTAGTTAACGACAAGTAATTTTTCCTAATTAACTAAATTCTTCAAATGATTGATAACAAAAACTCCTCCTTCTGAACATGGTTTATTCCGTATTACCATTTACTCATTTAACAGAACGGGTACGGAGCTTTTTCACAATTTATTGTCATTGAACAGAACGCGGACAGTGCTTTTTCATCATTTATTGAAAGCAACTCTGTTCCCTATCTATTCAGAACAAATGGTACTTTTTTTTTTTTTGAAATCAAAGCAATTTTACAAGTGCACAATGAAGTTGTGCGAAGTGAAATCAGAATCCAGAAAAAAAAAATTTCAAGGAGAAGTTTTTGAAACATTTGCATAAAAGTGAAATAAGAACGTACGTGCTCCTTCGGGTACCACCAAACCTAAGTGAGCTCTCAGCCGACAATTGGTAGGCCCGCAATGAGGCCATACATGCGTATCTTCGTGCATAATACTGAATTTCACTTGTCCTCTGCGACACTGACGCGCAACAGGAAATTCTTCAATTAAACTGCAGGTAATGGGGGCCTTCAAGCAGTTACGATATATTTGTTGACCGCGCGCATACAATTCAAACTGTTTCCAATCACCTTGATCTTTGAGATTTTCTGATTCATCGATGAAATATCCTTCTTTACTTAGAATGTTCAAACCCTCTGCTTTAATAGCCAACCAATTCTGTTCTAATTTATGAAAGAAAGCCTGATAACCGGTTTCATTTTTTGACCAAAATGGTTGAGCTTTAAGTCCGGGTTCGTTATACAAAGAACGCTGATAAATGCTAGGGAATAATTTTAAATCGGCACCTTGCTTATAAACTTTGAAAGCCTCTTCTTCGCGACCCAAACGTTGTAAAGCATCGCCTAATTGAAAATAAAAGCGTCCATCCTGAGTACCCTCCGCTTTGCTGGCAATGCCACGTTGCAAGTAATCGACTGCCTTGTCGTATTTCAAATAATATTGTTTTAATACAAAACCGTAATGAACCAAAGCAAAGCCATCGTCTGGCCATTTTTGAAGTAATTGTTCCAAAACTTTTTTAGCCTCTGAAAAACTACACTGGTGTACTCTTACTTCAGTTAAGAATTCATAAACATTTGTTTACCGATTTATTAAGAGATAAGTAACCGTTAGCTGTTGACGCAACTCTAAATCTTGCGGGAAACGCTTTATAAGCTCATGATGTAAAGGCAAAGCATCCTGATGTTGTCCTGGAAAAGAAAAACTATTTAGAAAAAATTATTTTCAATTTATTTTCCAAACTCATTTACCCAAAAATTTCATTCGTTCCAAGCACCTTGTAGCTGCTGCTTTATACTCCTTTACATTTGCAATTTTTTTATCGATCTGCAGATAATACTTATAAACTTCAATGGCTGCTTTTAACAATTGATTGCTTTTCTGTTGTTCGGCGTATGCATCTAAGGCTCGAGCCTTAGCCAATTGCAATTGGATTCGTTGTGGGTAAGTTTTGATGAGCATATCATAGGTTTGTAAAGCTTGGGGATAAAGCTAATTATGCCAAGCATAAACACATAAACAAACAAACAAACAGCATGTTAAAACGTTAAGTTAGCAAGAGCAAAAAAATAAATAAATAAATAAATAAAAAATTAAAATTAAGTCAATATTAATTTCACAAGCGAGAGTTATTCTAATTTTTGTAAAGTGGGTGTTTTTATAGAATAACTCTGAGTCAACATTGAGTTAATTTAAATTTTTTTTATTTTCCATAAAACAAAAACGAAATGCAACGTTTTCTTTTTTTTTTAAACAGTTTTTTTTTAACACACCATAGACAGGTTTTTAGTTAAAATTGTAAAATTCATGCGCTTTTAAACAAAAAACAAATATTAAAAGATTATTTGAAAAAGAAAAAAAAAAAACGCATTAAAAGAATAAAGTAAAGAAACACGAAAATGTAAAGCTATGCACATTTAGGACTTAGAAAAAGATTGTCGTGGTGTTGTTGGAGAGTACTTTTTGTTTTTGTATTTTTTTTTTTTTTTTTTTTGCTTAAAATTTTAATGATAATTGTACTGTAGTAAATATATATTAAAAAATTGAAAGATTTTGTTTAAATTTTTTTTCTTATTATGATTTTAATTAAAGAAATTATAATTACCTCTCTCAGCATTTCCTCATTGGCTCTCCTTAATTCTTGCTCGAAGACATCGAAATCGTCATCGGAAGCTCTTGGACCGCTTTTTGGTTTTATTTCTATAGAAAAAATATTTTTATAATCTAATTGGTTAAATTGATTAAAACTGAACTAAATACGAAATGGATTTTATTCATTTTATTTTTTGAAAAGTTTCTTATCAACATCTGAGCAATCCCTATATACCTAGAGAAACGTTCAATACTTGCGTCAATAAGAGAAATTTATTGAATTTGCCGCCATTTTTGCGATAAAGTCTTGTCAAACCAAAAATAAAAAATTCACACCTAACAGTGAAGGGTTAGTAAAAATCGAGCACTACACGTGAGAGCAACACGTTTTCGTTGTTGAACAATAAGTCGCATGCCATACAGCCCGTGAAACCATTTATTTACTGCATGGGATATACCTTGGTCGTGCTTTGTCTCACCGTCGTCCATTTATTAGACTTATTTACAAAAAAAAGTCTACGCCAACGAGTCCACAACCACCCGTAGATTGAAGAACGAGATTCAACACCTCATCAAAGATATTCAGCCACATTTATGCAAAATGGTCATCGAAAACGTTATGGTCCCCATCCCGGTGTTACTTTTTTTAAGAATAAAAGAACTTTCAAAGGTTGCCTGTTCAATTCCTCCACGGGTTATTTGGAGGCGTTGTTGCTGATTTTTTTTTGGACCGCTTTGTGGTGCTCAAGCTTTTTTCCTCAGAGTTGCGTTTAATTTACTCTCTACAGCGGGCTTCGGGTCTGACCAAATTGCCCCATTTGCAATACCAATGTCTGTACAAAAACTTCCAATATTTCTAATAAACTTGATGTCGATATTTTCATTTTTGCAACTCAAAGAGTGCCAAGAGCACAAATCACAAAGGCACACAGACGGACAGATATGACTTAATCAAGATCACAATTACACGCTGGTCAAGAATATACATATTTTATAAGGTCTCTGACATTTCCGTTTGGGTTTTACGTAAATTATTTCAAAAAAAATACGAAAAAAAGTATATCCTCATCCTTCAGTGGTGGGAGATTAAATATCTATTGAACTCTGTCTTTACATTTTTTGTTATGTGCCTTATGTTTATCTTTGGTGTTGGCTTTCAAAATTTTAAAAATTGCTATAGAAAATTAAAACGCGAGACTTTCATTATTTTATTTCTAAAGTTTGTAGCCTGTTTATGGGTCGCCTAATAAGTCAGGAGCGTTCAACAGTCGAATGAGAGATTTCTTAAACGAAAAATTGCTATCGAGGAACATATTCAAATTGCGATTGAGTTTACACACCATAGAAAAATCTAAGACGGCTTCTTCTCAAATTAAAAATTTGAAAATATTTTTATTAAGTACTCATTACACCCTACACTACTAGGAGGAACTGAGATAGATCAATCCTCCTCTCAATCTATACAAGTCCGTTCGTCTATTCGTCTTGTTTTCTTGTGTCTGTCAGCCTACAGAATGCAATTTTTGAGATATGCTGATGAAACTTCGTACATCCGCACGTTTGGCCGAAGGACAAAAACTATCAAAAATGGTTCCGATCGACTTCTGTTTTCACAAGACCTTAATTTGAAATGTCATTATACGGACAACTGCATTAAACGAAGTGGTGTAGGGTGTTTAACAATGGGCGGCGCTCCCCTAGATTGTGCTCAAATGTTTTATGGACGGAAAGTTGTAACAAACAAAAATAATAAAATACATTAATACATTAATGTCATTGAAATGAATAAATATAAGAAAAAATAAACTAAATATCAATTCAAATTTGGAATTATTCCAAAAATTCAATTTCCTTAGTTGCTGAATGATGATGAACACTTCATGACCATTTCCTTATTCAATTCATTCAATCTAAGCACACAACCACACATTGTGTTCAAAACTTGTTGTTGAATGTCGTTAAGAATCTTAATCATTTTCATTTGACGAAAAGAAGAAGAGGAAGAAGAAATAATAAGAAATTTCGATCGTTAGCAATAATTGGCGTTTTGCATTTTCGAAAAAGTAAATTATCTTAAATTAAAGTAAAATACATTATCTTAAAACAAAACGAAAAAAGAATAACAAAATATTGTAAAGAAAACTTGAAAACCTTGAATACTTAAAAACATTTCTTAAAATTATATCTAAAAAAAAAATTGATAATCAAAAGTCATTAAGAGAAAAAAAATTCGCAAACTTAATTTTCTATATATATAAGAGATCTCTTCGTAGACGGATCTCATTTTAGTTTACAACTTTTAAAATTAAATCGCATTCTGAAGGTCCTTGAAACAGACAAATGCACTTTAACAGTATTCTTAAGCCAATGAGGGCAAGTAGTAGAAGAAACGAAGACAACATCGCAACTCTACGTGAGAGTGAGAATAGCGATAACCAGAACTAATAGAGATCTATGGCTCCTAAGTCACAGTCGAGTTATCGATAACGAAACGCGATGAGAAGCGCCCATAGTTAAAAACGTTATTTTTACCTGTATTTTAACTAAAAATAATAAGAAACATAATTTTTTTTTTAGTAATTACGTGTCCATGATGGATCATCGGGATCTTCATCACTTTCATATTCTTTGGCTGGTAATTTGCCATATTTGGCTTCTAAACGATTCATTAATTCTGTATCATCGACTTCGGATATATCATCCTCTTCGTCAACATCGTCATTATCATTTAATGCCTCATCTTCATCTAATACTTCAGAGTTATTATCTTCTGCTTCTTCCTCATCGTCATAGATATCATCTTCATCATAATCGATAACTTCATCATCTGGCTGATAATGCATCATCTGAGAATACTTAGGTAAAACATCAGGTATTTGCAAGTCTTCTTTCATTGACGATAAGGTTACATTTGCCTCAACAGATTTTGGTACGCTTTGATTTGACATAATTTCTGCTGGTGCGATTGGTGCTAAATCAACGACTGCGGCTAGTTTCAAAGAAGATTCTTCCATTTGATTGTTGATTTGATTGTTTATTGTGGATATATTTTCTACTTGTTCTTCTTCTTCTTCTTCTACTTGATCTTTTTCTTCTTCTTTTAATGTTATTTCCAATTCCGATTCAACTATAGATCCCGGTTTATAGCCCTTAGAACGATACATGGCTTCCAATTGCTCAAATGTTTCGGGAACGTACGCATCTCCAGCATCTATTTCACCTTCTTCACCAGGCTGCTCCTCTTCATCCACTAAATACTCGATTTCTTCTTCTATTTCAAATTCCTCCTCGGAATAATCTTTAAATTTCATTTCATTAATAAAAAAAAAAACAAAGTACAAATAATAAAATTTTCTGAAAATGCTTCCAATCGATTCAAAGGTAAGAAAACAAGTCCGTTATACCGTGTATACGGTAATCAAATTAAAAAAATCAATCATTTTTAAACGTTTATCAGCATAATAGACTTGTTTTTGAATCGGGAACGTTTTTAACCGTTTTCTAGTAGAGATTCGTCGTTTGCTTCCATTCCACTCTCCGGTATGGGCTCTTCATCAGTTGCTATGGTAAGGCGACGTTTCATTAATGTTTCTGCCATGTCTTCACCTAAAGTAGCTTTTTACAAATAATATAAAATCAACTTCTTTTTTCTTTTTTTTTTTTTTTATGTATAAACACAGTTAACAACAAAAAATTATATATATAAAAAAAAAAAAATAAATAAGTTCACAATTGCGAGAAAAGAAAGTGCAAATATTAGAAAAAATAAGGATGAAGAACATTTTTAGAGAAACATTTTGTTAAAACGTAACATAAGGAAAATTTTTAATTGTGTTACGAAATAACGTAAAGCGTATTACGCTCCACAATGCACAACATCAACATGCGTACGAAATTACTAAAATTTTGGTTATACAGAAGAGCAGGTTAAATGGCATAATATGCTTTAAAGGGGTTAACATAGTCTCTACAAAAGCTTAAGTCTTTTCGTGACTTATATACAAAAATAACAGAGCAAGACTATGATCTTATTATAAGATAGCACTCACTTGCCATAGGATTTTTCCTAATCAATACGAGACGCGCTACCGAGGCTAGAGCGATACCGATACCAATTTTCAAAGTCACTGTAAATATGTTTTGTAATTAGTGAACTTTTTCCGTATTTTGCACTTTCTTGTACAAGTTCTATTCTTATTTTGTATTATTTACATATTGTGTAAACTAAATTGCTTCTTCTTTTTCATTTTCTGCAAACTTAAGATAAAAATTAAAACTCAAATACAAAAAGTTTTTTAATTTCTTTGGTACTTATAACTCGAACTCGAACTTTTGGTTGTTAATTTCCTTTTTATACGCTACACCACTTGCGGTACAAATGGTCTCAGGAGGGCTTGAGATAGGTGCACATTTATCCGTCCATCTGTCCGTCTTGTTTACTTTGTTTCAACGTGTAGGTCGCAATTTTGAATATATTTTGATGAAATTTGGTACAGCGACCACTTACGGAGTCCATTTTATCAATAATTTTACGGTTGTGTAAGATACTTAATGGTGGCCTTGCCTCACTATAGTGTTGTTACTTGTTTTTAAATTCAAAAGTTTGCTTAGAGCTAAGAAAAACATAATGTTGTAACCTGCTTTGGGGGGCCAAATATATAATGGTCCCTCGTCCATATTCATATATAGGATTTATCATAAATAATATCAATTAGTGCGACTACGTATTTTAAAACAACTACAATTTGTTCACTTATGAAACTATTAACTTTTTCACATACTTTTCTTCTTTTTTCCCCCAAAAATTAAGACTAAATATAATTTGAAGAGATTATCACGTTAAGACGTAAACCTAAAGTTGAACCTACAGAATCTGGAAAATTCGTAATTTCAATGTTATTCCATTTTTACCCTTTCCAAGTCGTTAAGTCGTTTTCAAAGCCTATACCATCCAAAACTTGCCACTATATTTAAAAAATTCCAGTTTGACTTCTAAAGCAAGACAAGCGAGACAGAAATAGTTTTAAGGAAAAAAGTTGCGTTAATCAATTGATAGAAATTCAAACTTCTACAAAATTGCTATTTACAAACAGACAAAGATTTCTTATAAGAGGTTTTTCTCTCTTTAATTAACTAAGCTTTTTTATACCCATCACTGAAGGAAGGACGGACGAGAAGTCCATTCATATTGTCAAAATGTTTGCAAACAGCCAGAATGAAGCCCCAGAGACCCCATAAGATGTATATGGTCTTGATCATCTTGAGCATCACATTCTAAACCGATTTAAGCTTATCCGTCCATCTATCTGCCTGTGTATTGCCTGTGTTAAGCAGTCTCTCTCCTCTTCGCAAAAATATAGCAATCGGTTTTAAATTTGGTCCCAAAAAAATGGAAATTTTTTGAATGCAGGCCAAATCGGTCAAAGAACACGACCATAGTGTAACATAACCTGAGATCGCTTCTCTTTCTCAAAATCAAAAAAAAAAGGCTTTTGTTTGTTTTTTCGCGAACTACAAAAGCATTTATATTCTACGCAACATCTGCACAAAAATGGAGAAAATCGGTCACGCCCATTATTAAAATTTAATTCTTTTATCAAAACCTTTCCAGCACCCAGAAACAAGCTTCGGACACCACACAAAATCCACATGTTATTGATCAGTATTAAGCGGTGATGGGTGTAAAAATCTCGGTTGTGGTCGAATATAGTTTTCTTACTTCTTTCCGTTCTTTATTTTTCTTTTAAAAAGTTTTACTTACGCGAGGAAGCCCATGACGGTACTTGATTAGATATCTCATCATCCATACTGTCAGCGTTTTCTGCGTTTTCATTAACTTCAACAGATGGCGGATTATTTTTGGCTGCTGCTGCTGCTTGCTGACGTGCTTTCTCTTGCAACAGTTCAAATTCACCTGCGTCATTATCAACTAGATTTTCTAAGGATTCATAAGTGCCGTCATCAAAATCCTAAAGAACAAAGAAAATTAAAGCAAAAAAAACGAAAAAACCATTATGAAAAAACCAAACCTCATCATCTTCTTCGTCTTCCTGGTTGTCAGCACTATCGTTATCATTGTTATTCCCATTTGACGCTACATTAGAAGTTTCCGCTGTGATATTTTCATCGACATTCTCGTCGTCTTCGTCGTCGTCCTCATCTTCATCGTTTTGGGATTGTTGAGCAGAATTCTTTTCTTCGGTGATATTCTCATCATCGTCGTCATTATCGTTTATGGGAATTTCTTCTTCTTCCTGTTCATCTTCCTCTTCCTCGTCAGCATCATCTTCACCAGTTTGCTCTTCGGTCGCATCTTGCAGCTCTTCTTCACCTTCAGAAACATCTGCAACTTCTTCGTAAGGTTCATCGTCATGTTCGTCATCGTGCTCTTCATCATGCTCGTCATCGTCCTCATGGTTTTCAGCAGAAGCAGCAGCGTGATCATCGTGATCGTCATGTTCTTGTCGATGTTCCTCTACCCAACCATCAAAATAATTAGAAAAACGCGACTCGGACAAAGGCGTGTCCACTGCGTTCGTTATTAAAAAGGGAAAACATTTATGATATAAAAATGTCTTTTTAATTAATTTAAAGAACACACTTACTGTCAGTCGAGTCACGATTTTCCATTATGATTAAAGCCACTAAACCCAAAAGTACGGCCATCAATGAAAAGAATATTATCTTGGCACACCAATGACCGCCCGTGCCATGATCATGCTGCACGTGTAGAAGGACGTCATCGGTGCCCATTTTAGTAATATGGACACCGTGAGATGCTTCATCATCTTGAGAGGAAACAAGGACATACAATAAATTAACAAAACTAACATAAAAATATATTGTATAAATAAAAAAAATTAAGTAATTAAAATAAAAAAATAGGTATAATTTTGATTTTAATAGAACGACGATATATTAGCAGTGCAAGATACATTTTCTAATAAATATTTTGAAAATGTTAAGCGGAAAGCATTTGAGGACTTTAGGATAATATCTTTTAAATTGGGAATCACACATTAGCTGGTCTACCTTGTAAACTACTTTTACGTGAAAACGTTATCTCGCCATCCGATTTACGATCGAGACCATCTATATAGGTTATATGTGCAATAATTAAAGTTATTAATTAATTACTTTTATAAAAAACAATTAGAAGAGAATTGTTTTTATGTATTTGTGCATGTATGTACATCTTCATTCATATTTAACTGCATGATCTTTTCTTCGACACAAACATAAACGCAAAAACAGTAGATAATTCCTATGACTGGCGAGAGTTCCCACCAATTTCTTTCAATTTTTCTTCTGTATGAATGTATGCAACGATATGAAAACAAATGACTAAGCGATAATGTACGCAAATAAACTCAAAGTGAATTCATTTACTTGCTTTGTTATCTTCGGTTATGCTAACAAACAAAATGATAAAAAATTCCATTAGATTTTAGCTCCATGGAAAGATATAAAACAATTATACAAAAAAAAGGTAGATCTATTACTATAACATTACACAAATTAAATACACAATAGCAAAGGACAATAAATGAAAGTTTGATAGAAAAATTTATTTTTCATTTCCGCCACCCATCAATTTAATTTTCTATGCTTAAATGGACTCACTATAGTTCCTTTCATGTCAGCTGAAGTTTGGTCGCAACAATTGTCTAGAGAAGCAGGGAGTTTGCCAGTTTATAAATCAAAACACTCTCTATGATGTAAAATAACATTAATCTCCTTGACATTGCATTTTATAAAATACTTTAAACGTTAATGTATTTTGGCAGCCCTATGTCATATGTTTTTTTCTCTGTTTCTCTTGATCGCTCTGAGCGCAAAGAATATTGTGTATGAGAGAAAAAAAACAAATACCTTGCTACGAAATATATTAGGATTATAAAAATACATATGATTTTCATATAGAATGCAAAAAAAAAAATAGCAACAAAGTACCCCCGAAAAATATTTTTGCTTTATATAATAGGACCGCTTAAAAACCATTTATATATATATTGAAGCCATACAAATATACATGATTGATAAAAATAAGGGTTGTTTTGTTCAGTTCGTAGAAAAAAGTATTCAAAAATATGATTACCTACCACGTTTCTTTTTCTTATCCTTACGCTTGCGTGGTTGCACATCACCGGACATTTCTTAAACCCTTTTTATTGTTTTTTTTTTTTGCTTTTTGCGCTCTCACAACACGATGGTAATTACGATGTTATTGCTGATTATGATCACGTTATTAATGACCTATTTCTGAGGCTATTTATAATAACTTAACGGTTTCTTTGTCACCACTACAATTTTTTAAAATTTAGTGACAAATATTCATATGTTAACATTAATTTTCGTATTATTTTTAGGAACAAAATTTTCTATAGAAAGCAATTTTTCAACACAAATTTTACTTTATTTTAAATTATACGTTCATAGATGGGCACACGAACATTTAATTAAATATGTTTGTTTCAGAAAAACGTTTCTTTTTTATTAAAAGTACACAAAATCACACTTATAATTATATATAAATCTATACATATATATATATATATATATATGTATACGTATGTTATGTGTGTCTATATAGATATATGCATGTATATATAGATATAGACATATGTAATAATCTCTAAATGTGTACACTTTCCGTGCGCTGTGCCGATATTGGATGTTTGCAATTTATTTACAAATCTTGCTCTACTCGCGCTCGTAGTCTTTTGACGTCTGATGATTGCCAGATTAACAGGCAATTTATCGGAAAAAATGTTATTTTATAATGAAAAACTTAAAAATAAATTCCTTCTTTCCGCATGAACGATTTCAGATTTATATTCTCTTGCTCACTGCAGCGTTCGTATATTCTCTCATTTTTTAACATGATTTCGTACTTATTGTATATGCGTTTACTGATCAGTACTTATGTAAACTTATGTTTAAGTTTTGCTATTCTCATGATGGTTTCCTTATTACTCTTTTCTCATTTCTACGACTTTTTTGTATTTTTATATAGCCGGTAAAAAAAAACTTTACGCTCCCATTTGTTATGCGATATTTGTTTTGATCGTTAATTCTTCATTTGTTTTTACATTGATAAAACCGGTCAGCATATGTAGATCATTTCCTGCAGAAATTATACTAAAAAATAAGTGAATAGTTTGTGTGGTATTATAGACATTGCAGCAAATTAATTACTCTCTTTCGATATGTCTAAGTAACATTTCGTACCAGAGTGTGTCTTAAATGTTATGAACAAACAATCTACTTGACTCAATTCATTGTCATTCATTGTCATCAGTATCGTTATATTCAAAAGTCATGTAATTTGATTCAACCTGAAAATTATATTTTTCCTCTATGCTATTTTCTGGTTAATTTCAATTTTAAGCGAAACTAGCAAAGCGCTGAAATGATCATAGTAGTATATTTATTATTTTAGTTTCAGTTCAAAAATTTCTCTACAGAATATACCCATGTATATTATCTGATCTAAAAACTTTGTAATCATATATCTAAAGACTTTTATTTTATTAATATTTCAAGTAAAAATCAGCCGTCGTATGATTGATTCTTAACAGTAGCTTTATAACGATAAAAAGCATTGACACTGCCAATCTTGAATAAATTAAGAAACTCTTTTTGTGCAAAGAAGTTAAAACGAAAAATATATTCAGTTTTTAGAATTTTTTAAGAATTCCTTTTAAGTATTTCCTCTGTTTTTTAAATACATTTTAAAATATAATAGATTGCTTAAAAATCGACAAATGTCTAAATTATTACAATGTGATGAATAAAATAGAAAGCATTGCCATACTAAAAAATACTAGAAAGTAGATAACATCTGATTTTAAGTTGTACATTTAGTTTCATAAATTTTTTTTAGAAGCAGAAAGTGAATTTTTTCAGTCTTCCTTACTTATAATGTTGAAATTATTGAAAAATACTCGTAATCCATATCAGCCAGTGGTAATTCTCGCTTAATGAATTTTTATACAAATTTGTAAAGAAAGCAAATATTTTACAGCAGCGTGTTTATTGCTCATCAACCTCCAAAAAGGATACGCAGAAAACAATACCGAAAAATGTTTTGGAGACTTATCAAACAGCTCAATTACAATCTGAAAACGGTGCCATTTACGATAAAAAGCCCTTTAAAATACATTTAGATCAAAGTGAGCAAATGTAGCACCCAGTAAAGCAATGCTTTATATAATCTCCTTTTGCAGATAAACTATACAGTTGGTGCTTATGCGGCAAATCGAAATCGCAACCAATTTGTGATGGTACTCATAAAAATGAATTTTTGAAAATTAAATTGCGGTAAATATTACAAGCAATTGAAGCTTACATAGCCCGATTTTATAGACTTCGTAGGCTATAAGTGCAATGAAATAAATAAACAATTTTTTTTTGCAGGCCAATACGCTTCAAAGTCGAAAAAACCGGTGATTACTGGCTTTGTAATTGTAAACACACTAAACATAGACCCTTTTGTGATGGAACCCATAAGGAACAGCATATACAAGATGCCGTTAAATAAGTAGCATTTCTCAAACATTGTCATGACCATCATCGTCAGGACATTTAGGACGAAAATAACAACTAGGATTTAAAATTACTTTTTCAACGCGATATGTTTTATTTTTGTATGTAATAGTTAAAAGTTAATAAAACATATTTCATATTTTCAAAGTATTTTTATGTTTATTTGTTTTCGTAATATAATAATATATGCATATGTTTATATGTATATAGAAGGGTGGTTTAATTTTGTTATATTTATTATATTCATAAAGCACACACACACATGTACAACGAGATGTTTTAACGTATCCTTATGAATGTTTTTAACTTACGGAGATTAATTATAAAATATTTTCTTTTTTTTCTCTCAATATAAACAACACAAAAGCTTATAATCAAACTTACAGCCAATGAAAGAGAAATAAAAAAAGGATATGTACAAGTTTTAAATGCCTTTTTTTTTTGTACAAATTCAAATTAAACTAAAAATGTTTACAATTTATAGAAAGTAAAATAAAAAACTTTAAAAATTTGTTTAGACATTCGCGAACTTTTTTTTTCTTTTGTCATTTATTGATTTCTTTTCCTTTGCAAAAATCATGATCCTTAAGAAAATTTGGTTGAGAATTGTTTTTCCCCAACTATTTAACAATAATTTTATTTGACCTGCTGATTGAAAAAAATTAAAATATTAAAATCTTTTTTTTTACGTACTTGAAAGGCGTGAGGCCACATTTAATCTGTCTCCACCTTTCTAATACTAAAATTTTCCACTTTAGACACTTTAAAGCAATACTTCCCTGATAACTTTGCGATCTCCCTTCCTTATCGGAGATCTCACAGTCATAATGATTGCGAAGAAAGCTATAACTTTGAACAAAGAGCCGGCACAAGATCATAACCCAAAAGGCACATACTATGCCCGAAACGTATGCAGTCGATATTCACTAAAGAGCATTTCTTAATTCATCCGACAACCTGAGTTTTTCGCATTTCTTTTCAGTTGTTCGAATGTCGAGGCACACATGATGAAATCGAACCAAAAGACTAGAAACGCAAAAACTTTACTATAACTTTGCAATGCTTCGAGATGTTCCCGTTGCACTTTCTTCTTGACAATAGAATAAGTCGCTCAAGGAAGAGCATAAATATATAAATAAAGTAAGTAAAGGGGCCAATTTCCTAAACCCCTTTGTATGAAGTCAGTCGTTAGTCAGTCAGTGCATATTATGTTGTTAAGTCGTAAGGCTCTTGCAAATGATTGAATGTTTCTTAGAAATGCAGAGAGATGAGTTTCACTTTCTCTTTTTTCTCTTCACTTTAGTAAGTAGCAAAGCAAACATACAAACATACATGATCAAAGTGAAAGTAACCGATTAAGAGAATAGCTAAAGAAATCTATCTATCATGTAGTCGTCAAGATCGATAAAACTTAATCCGCATTGCTAAAGTTCAAAGCTAACCGCTGTAAAAAACAAAAAAAAAAACCTACTTTTGAAATCATCCGAGATAAAATGTTGAGCATTTTCATTAGCGACTTTCCATTTGTTTTTTTTTGTTTTTTTTTTTTTTTAACAACTTGTGTCTTGTTTATACAACAACATGTAAATTGTTTGTTTTTCTTTATTTTATATTGGATAGAGAGTAGAAAAAAAGATTAGCAAAAAATAGGCTCTACAAGAAAGACAAGAAATTTTCTTTGCATTGATTTTTTTTTTTTATAGAAAACTGAAGTAGTTAAAAAGATTTATGTTCTTTGTAGAAAAAATCGTAAACATAAGTTATAAATTTAAATTATAAAAAAAAAAAAAAATATCAGAAAGAGACACCACACTTATACACACGCACACGCCACGAATTTAGTATTCCTCATCTTCCGGTGGAATTTCATCGGGAGGTGCGAAACCATCCTAAAAATATACTTTTCAGTTTTTTTGACCAAGAAAAGTATTAATGGGACTCATTCTACCTCGGTTGCATAGAGAATTTCTAAAATCTTTTGAACCAACGGATGTGTTTCTCCTTCGTCAACTTCTTGGCAGCTGCAAAAAAAAAAAAAAAAAAAACAAAACAAAAATGTACTTTGAACAGAAGCTTTTCAAGAGGCGCTTGACGCGCTCGGAGAACTTACAGAATTTCAATGTCACGCAATTTGGAAAAATAAAAGTCTCGTTCTTTTTCTAAGCCTTCCAAGTTCAGACGCATGTCCATAATCTGTGAAAATATTTTTTCTTGTTAATTAAATGAAATTTTCTTAATATTGTTTTTGTTTTTTTCTACCTGACTGGATAATTCTTCGATTTGTTGATTCGTTACAGTATTATTCGAATTATCGTTGGATTTCTTAACGGCGCCCGAGCTATTGGCGGAGGTAGCTGATCTTGCTGCTGCTGCTCCTGCAGTTGCTCTCGGTGGTACTTTCGTACCTTTTTAAATTGAATTAAAAATTGTTTAAATTATTAAAAAACACGCATCACACACAAATCCTTATTTATAAAGTCTCCCCAAAACCGAAAACAAATTTTCGAAACATCCTTTCTTCTTTTTTTTTATAATTTTCCAGAGAACATAGAAACTGTCCCTTCAACATACGTGAAGCACGTCAATAGAAATTTTCATTGAGAAAATAAATCAAAAAAAAAAAAAAAAAAAAAAAAAAAAAAAAATTAAAAGTGTTTATAAAAATTTTTTTTTTTTTTTATATGGGAAAAAAAAATTAGGAATACCCAAAACCAAAAGATTTGTAAAAATTGGAAGCAATAATTAATATAATACATAGAAAAGTGATTAGAATATCAAACCACCACATACTGGATTTTGATGCCACTGATGATGGTACTGTTGAGCGTGCTGTTGAAGCTGTCGTCAACGATGAGGGCTTTCGGTGGGTAGCTATTGCTCCAGTACCAGAACCAGGTAAAGTTTTTACAAATGCCGCTCCGTAACCCATCTGCGCACCTTCTCGAGCTGCACTCGCATCATAATCCTTTCCATCATAATTGGCATCAAAGAATTTTTTAAACCATTGCAGAAATTCAAAATTATCTTGAAAGCGGCCCTTGATTAATTTATCAATTGGTATAATCTGCGATCGTTTCTCAAGGGAAGACGAGAGCAAGCAAGTATACATATATATATATATATATTATATATATGGTGGATGGTTGTTGGATGTGTGGTGCAAATGGCGGCCAATTTTTTTGTGTTTTTTTTTTTTGGTGGATATAGTAGATGAGAAAGAAACAAAAACAAAAAGATACAAAAACCGAAAAAAGAATGAAGAAAAAAATTTATTTAATGATAGAAAATGTAATGTTAAGCAAATATTTTATGATTTTTATATGAGATTTTTCCGGTTTCATAATTACAAATGAAAAGCAAAGTAAGTGATAATTACGTGACTTATTTAACTTATATATATATATATATTAAAGCAGCTTTGTGTGTGTGTACAAAAAAAAAAAACAATAAAAAAAGCTTTAATATCATTTTCTCTATTTACAGCTTCACGGGAATCGATAAATCTTTGACATTTTATATATTAAAATATGCATATGCGTGTAAAAGGCAGAGATGATTATGTTATTTCTATGATAATACTGGACTGGAATTGTTAACATATAACACATAACATATAATTTCCACAATAATCTCTTCTAGCATCTACTATCTCTTTTCTTTGTTATAAGTTCATTGTTAAAATTGTTTTCGATTTTTTACCTTAAATCGCAGCAAATAAAATAGAAACCCTATCTATCATATTTGAATTTTGAAATGCAAAATCATTTCTAACGATTTCCGTTCATATACAATTTTATATATACATACAAAATGCTCCTCTCACTCGATTTAAAAATTTAATTCCCTAAGCATATATGTATAACATTGCGTAATATAACATGGACTTGAGAGTGTATATAGTTACGAATACGTATTAAAATATTTAATATTGACTCAATTATATGAAGTGAAATATTTTTTTTTAACTTTTCTTTTTTTTTTGTGTAAAAAATAAGGGAAATGCTTTTATTTTATACATAAGTACATTACTACTTTTTTTGCACGCTACTTTGAGAAAATATTTAGAGCTTTTTTCATTTTGCACGATTTTTTAAATTTGTGAAAAGATTGAACATCTTCCCAGATTGGCCATGTCCCAAATATTTTTTTACGCTATTTTTTTTTTTTTTACACGACTTTCTACCGTGTAAAAAATGAGTTGCGTGTATACATGTACTTAATTGAATGAAAATAAGCAGCAAAAGTATCTTATAAATTGTAGAAAACATTGTTATGAAACTTGACGCAAGGGTCAGTTAGATTGCTGCGCACTACCTACTTATGCAAAAGAACTATTCCTTGATCATAATCACCCATCGTTCTGACACACCCAAACTCATAGGCTCTCTTTGCTCGTATTTCAATCAGGTTTATACAATTTTTAAAACTAACTTCATAACCAAGATTTTTTCCCTCGGATTTCGTAACTTTTATAGAAACACCAATGTTTTTACACGTGTACAGCGTAAAATTTAAAGTGATTTGATAATTTTAGAAGGTAGGTGGAACTTTTGAAGCTCATCTAAACCTTTCACATTCTCCTTAACATAATAACACTCTAAGACAACTCACTCATTTAAGTTAATCTAATCTCTTTGAAAAAGTATTAAATTGGACTTAAAAATTTATATCACATTTCGTAAGATATTTCTGAAGTTTTCTGTGTAAAAACTGATTCATTTATGAAATCCATCAGTCGCGTTCATTTCTTTCGCAAATTCAGTTATAGATAACTTTGACATTGACATTTGTGCAGTATAAGGCTTCATTTGTTTACAGTCTGTTGTTTAGTATATATTATATATAGGGGTAAAGGGATACATGTCATTTGAGATGGCGCATTTTTTTCTCTTAAGTTGCCTTGGAACAGTAATCTAAAAGTAGCTTTGCAAACTTTCGTGCGCAAAATTTTAGTCTTGAGCAAGATGTACGCAACACAGCAAATGCGCTTTGGCTTGAGTTGGAAACTTCTCCTGACAATGGGATTATTGTCCAAAGCTGTTTCCTACTGATGCAGTCGTATTTAGCAAATCAGTAGATAAACGAAAATTATGACTAATTTGCCTCAAAACCACAAAGCTTATACCGGAAGCCATCCAATAAGGGGCAAGCGATCACAGGAATATTCCGTCTTTTTTACTTGATTTAGAAATGGCACGTTTCACCAGTAAGAACAAATACACTCTTTTAAACGAATCTATCAAACGTGCAAAAAAAGAGTGGGGACGTAGTATGAGATTAAACATTTTTTTTATTTGTGCGTATAACACGAGTCTACATATTCACATTTATTAGTTTTACACTATTCGGTGATTATGAAAATTGTTTTATTGAGCAAAAAATCTCTCTAACCCAAGGAAAGTTTCCCGATTTCTATCTTCAATTCAGATGCGCTTCGTCATTTCTAAATTTAATGATTTGCAAAACACAAACATTTTTGAATACGAAGGGCCTTAAAAAAGAACACGATCGAAAAATAGCGACAACAAAATACTTGTACTTTTTTACTTTAATTTCTACTTTTACAATACGAATCAAAAAAAGAAGGCAGAGAAAGGAGATAGTGTCTTTCTTTTTTTTCTCTCTTTCGGAAATAAATCAATCTTCTGCAAAGACGGTGCTTAATAAATAATGAAGTGAATGGTGTACTTAAAGTTACAATGGTACAACAACAAAAAAAAAAAAAAAACGAAATACAGATAACACAAATGAAAATGAAAATTGCAAGAAAAAAAAAAAAAGCAAATAGAGAAGAAAATCCAACCAACGTGCTTCACCACCGCGTTTTTTTTTTTTTTTTTTTTTTTTTTTTGCCCCGCAAATGATAGTCGAATGGATTTTTATTGTTTACTTTTGACAAATCTCATACCAGTTGTGCGAATCGCATGATGTATTGCCCGTCCCGAAGGCATTTGTATGTGACGTTTCTCCACTAAATCATTACTGCTGCCAGCGCCACTGTTACCGCCGCCGCCGCCGCCACCAACGCCACTACCCAATTTAACGCCGCCACGCGCTACCAATGGCTCATATTCACGTCCATCGTAATTGGCATCGAAAAATTTTTTAAACCATTGCAGAAATTCGAAATTGTCTTGAAAACGTCCCCTAATCAATTTATCAACCGGTATAATCTAAAGGAAATGTTTGTTCATATTTTTTTTTTTTTCTTTATCAGAAAAGGTCAAAATGAAATAGAGATGGAAACGCGAGCGCGCATGTATGTATGTATTAGAGAGTGGGAGTGGGAGTGGGAGAGAGACTACCACGTTAAGAAAACAAAGCATAAATATCACTTACTTTCTTTTAAAAATAAATGCAACGCAAAAAACAAAACATTTAATATAATAAAATAAAAAATAAAATATTTTACATTTTACAACATAACATACAACAAACAACACGATTAATATGTTTTTTCATTGTTGTTGTTGTTATTGTTATTGTTGTTGACGTTATTATGATAATTGTTATTTACTATTATGAACTGCTTTAACTAAATTATTAATATACATGTACATATATATACATGTATATATATACGTGTATATATATATATATCTAGCGTAGCTTACCTTGTCGACGTTCATTTTCTTAAATGAAGCTTGTAAAATTTTAAAATTCTGAATATATTCATGCTCCAAATTCGTACGAAACTTGACACGTTTCATGGGCACCGAAGTTGGAAATAGCATATCCATAAATTGACAATAAGCAGCTCCTATTATATATAAAAATTACAACACAACAATAACAAATGAAAATTAAAGTAGAACGTTTATTTATGTATTTACAACATATAGCGGTTCGGTGGTGTGCCAGCTGCCGCCGATGCGCATTCAACATACCTGTGCAGAGCTCTTCTATTTTAGCAAATTGCGCTTGCAAGCAATCATTAACCCAAGCAAGCATATCATGTCTGGATAAATTTTCAGTTGTTACATTCGTCGAATATACGTTCACTGCCATTCTTTAAGATGATTAATATAACTCTGACTGGTTGACTAAACTGACTACTGGCACTGGAAAGTATGTGTTGTGTTTTGTGTTATATTAATTTATGTTCGTTGTTGTTTCTTCAATTCAAAACCAAAAGCAGAAGCGGAAACAAAGAGAGACACAGATTAAAGTAGATACTGTAAATAAAAATTAAATAGAAAATAATAAAAAAAAAAAAAGAAAAAAATTATTAAAAATTTTTTTATAAAATATTTATATATTATAATTTTTTTTTTTTTTTTTGTCTTTATTATTAGTATTTCTATTTTATTATTGTTATTCGCTTTATCACCTGGGGTGCAAGTGGTATATTATGTTTGTGCGGATGTACGTATTACCCAGAAACACTTGCGGACAGGCCCCACCTTTTTTTCAGAATCACTTTTAAAATTACTTTCTGCACCTTTCTAAACTTGTCCGTCCGTCTTGATTTCTTGGGCTCAACTTGCCCATTTTGATGAAATTTGATACACCGCCATATTTCGGCTTATGAAGGAACGCTATTAAATATAGTTCCGAATGTATCCCTTTTTCGACCACTCCCCAATATAAAACTTTATTTCGAAAAGTTCTTAGACATAGATAACTGCACTGAACGAAGTGATGTAGGGTATTTAATGGTTGGCCGTAACCCACTGTCTCGCTTTTGCTTGTTCACTTTACTTCCTTTTCTTTTCTTAATATATATTAAGAAAAATCCACATATTCTTAATATGCATTACCGGGCCCCCGAGAAATATTTAACATATTTTGTCAAAAGACTACAGGGAATTGCCAAACTAAGATAATCTTTCATTAATTCGAAATGTTTAGATATTGACATTGGGAACACTAGATGGATTTCAATACTGGAAAGAGAAACGGATAGCGTAGCGATCGTTTTGTAAGCTTTTTTCGAATTTTCTTCTACGACAGTGGCAATCAAATTCCTCCATCCAACCGACATTTTCTATTTCCAAAGGCAAATCAACATAACTGGCGACTTATGAATTATCAAGAACTACCGATCCTCAAGTTTAGATGATGACCGGCTTTCTTTTTCCGCTTCCACTCAATGATTTGCTACTCGAGCGACCCGGGCCAAGTATTTAACAAACTATCCCATTCCAAACGATTCCATTTTTACACAGTTGCTATGTCATCTTACTCATAGAATATATAAGGAATATATATACATTTGTATATGTATATATCGTTGCATCTGCTGAACTTTATAAGCATAATGGGTGAAAAAACCCAATTTTTGCGTTTTTGAAAACAAAAATATTTTCAATTTATTTTATATATTGGCAGATCTGTGTGCCCGATCTTGGCCATTTTCATTATTGAGCTTCCTGTAAGAATTTCCAAAGGTGTTTCGCAAATTATCTTAGTCTTGTCTTAACTTTTGAGTTGAGGAGAATATTTATTGCAAAAAAAATTCAAAGATGGACGGAAGAACAGAGACAAGCTTAAATCGATTTGCGACTTTACAATGACACGGAAAATTTCATAGAGCCTAGGCTGCTTCAAATTCTCGATGTTGGCTCGAACGTTGTAATAAAATCCACCCTATAATGATGCTTTCACATTTTTGATCGATTCCGCTTTTAACTTGGGAACTTGTCATAACCCTACGGCAGAATTCCAATGGCAAGCATAAGTGAAAATAACGTTAACTGAATTCAGAGAATTTTAAGCGACTCCAGTAGTTTAGATATTTATAGTGGCTTTCAACTTTCCGTTTTTCCAAGTGTTCTAAATACCATAAAAAAAAAAAAAAATATATATATATATATATCTAGTCCTCTGCGCTAAGTACAAGAAAAAAAAGAAAAGAAAATGAATTTAAAAAAATTTCTGGTATTTCGTGCTTGAAAAATATTTTACTATTGTTTGCTTAACTGTTTAAATTGTAAATTCATTATCACGCTAACGTTGTACCGGCATTGAAAGACACAATTAAATGAATATTGAATCTATAATTGCTATAATAATTGCATTTTTCATTTTTACATCAAATATGAAGCATTTATTGAATAGAAAAAAAAAAAAAAAAAGAACATGATATCGGTCAAAGAGCGGTTCAAAACATTGCGAACATATGAAGAAAAATGCTCTGTTGATTTAATGGAAAATTTGTAACACAGATAAATCGAAAGCAAAACAAACCATTCAAAAGTTATTTATCAATTCTTTTACACCCTACATCACTTGGTATATATACGAATTTCGTAAAGATAATGCCTTGAGATAATTGCAACTATCAGTTGCTGAACCGATTTATGCTTTTCTGTCTCTCTATGTGTTTTTACAATATTTCTGAACAACATTTTCTGAATCGATTTAAACCTCTCCGTCCGACTGCCCGCGTTAAGTTTGCGTAGAATGGCTTGAAATAAATTCACAAACGATTTAAGCTTCTGTCCATCTGTCCATCTCGGTATGTCTGCGTTAATAATTATTCCGAATCGATTTA
>NW_024006383.1:0-85577 GCF_014805625.2 Glossina fuscipes | reverse complement strand
GCGCCCGAATCTTCTATGCCCATCTAATCTATCTAAAAAAAAAAAAAGAAACTCAACGAATATGAAATTTCGACTTTTTCTATTTTTGCCAAGTATTGTGGAATGAAGTAGAAGTTTTTATTGCCACATTTGTGGCGGTAAACCAACCGGCAAACGACCACAGCGTTTTCAACAGATCTAGAGCTGATATCTTGATATTTGCAACTAGGAGCATGTCCACCAAAGATAAATAAATAGAGGAGCAGATAGACGGAAAGACGCGGAATCTATAGGTTCTTTGTAATTTCTTCGTAAGCGTTGCGCAAACGTTTTGACAAACTTGTTCTTTTCATCAATTTCTGTCAAGAAGTTAATGATAACTATGTATGACTAACTTCTTATCTACGAATAGTTCTCCGCAAAAAAAGCATGTTTTTGAACTTGCTTTAATCTTTTCCCCATCAAATTAAAATCGAAGGACTTTAACTCGCAATGAAATGAAAGTTAGGCTAAGTCAATGTAAAAATAACTTCAGACTTTTGTTGAACGAAGATATTTATACATATATATATATATATATATAATATTGCAATCATTTGAGTTAAAACTTTGAACAAATGCAAACAAGGATATTGTATTAATTATTGTTGTATTGATTTCATGAAAAGTTGAAAAATGTTCCAGTTTTCCCATATAAACGTAATAAGGAACTCATAAGATTGCTTACAATAAAAGTGTTACGAACAAACATTTTTATTTATTGCATAAAGTTTGAAGTTTAAATAGATATTAGCGCATAGCCAACTGTTTACAAGACTTTGTTTAAAAATCCGAGCAACTAACTTTAATGGATTAACTAACTACATTCGTATACCTTAGAGTTAGTTTAGAATTGTTTTAAAAAGTTTTGTTGTTTTTTGAAAAACAGACAAAGAGAAAAAGATTTCAAGGAAAAACTGAGAAAATACTTAAAAATTTTAAAAAGTTTTTTAATGTAAGGAGTTGCACTGAATCGTAAAAACCCATCCCCTGATTAATTGTCGGACTTCAATACAGTAGAAGCAATAAAGAATTTAGTTGAAAGTGATGGAAAATGCTATTTGGGAAGGCAGTCAAAGGGTCGCTTTAGAACAACAAAGATTGCTTTAGGCTTTTACTGGTAACAACATTAGCTTCTGCGTAACTGGAACATTCTGTAATTGTTCGATCATAGTCGGCAAAACCGTAACACTCATCTATTGAGCGCTTAGCTAATAAAGTGTGACCAGTATTTTCTTATCTCACCGTCCTACACAAGTCGGCGATATCGCCTAATTGGTTGGTTCAATTAAAAAACATTGTAAAAAGAACTTAAACGGATCCATTCGAGCAAATTAATTCGGAAATAATGAAATTTAAATTTTTCAAACAATTTGCAAAACGAAAGCAAGTAAAAACAGTATAATGAACCACGGCCAACCGTAAAATACCCGAAATCGCCGAAAAAGTGCTTCGATCCGAAACATTTTCAATGGCCTTCGTTCTTGGGGATCAGAACATGGCGATGTGCGAAATTTCATTAAAAAAAAAAGGCAATAAGGCAAACAAACGGATAGATAGCCTCAAATTGATCCGAAAAGTGAACCGGCGGATCTACCTCAAGTTCTTCTAGGTATTACATACATTCGCACAAACTTACTATAACTTACTTAACTATTTTCAAAGGAATATAGTTTTTACAAATTAATTTACAAATTTCTATAAAATTTTGTAGAGAATCGTTTTCCTCTGAAAAGATTTAGAAAAAAACAAGTAAAAATACTGTATTGGATCAGGACTTACCATTTGATATCCTATACTACCCTACAGTTATTCACGTAACGACTTTCCAAAATAAAACTTTATACGGGCCGTAGTCGTGAAAGTGGTCCCATCCGAAATATATAATATATTTGTGTACAATAAGACCTACACAGCGTAAACTTAAGTCATGCTTTCTAAACCCATCATCGAATAATGAGGGTATATTTTTTTTAGGAAATGTCTGCAACGCTCAGAAGAAACCATCAAAATGATCAGCGTCAAATTCTAAATCGATATAAGCATGTCCGTCCATCCGTCTGGCCGTCTGTGTAAAATCTGTTATAAACTTTCCCCTGGCCGCAAAAATTTTAAATTCGGCAGTAATATTGGAAGTTCCTGCACACATGTTGGTATTGAAAATGGGGCAAATCGTTCGAAGGGCACGTGCACAACACCGCGTAAACTGCTCATTACGCATGAACTATAGCAGATAAATGTACAAAAATTTGAATACATATTCCATGGGCGATGCAAAAAAACGGAAAAATAGACCACGCCTACCCAATGTCATGACGTATCAAAATTTAATTTCTTTTTTCAATTCCAGAAGAAAGAAAATTCAAAAACTGCACAAAGAATATAAATTCTTGGTCAACTTCAAATTTAGAATGCTCCTAAACTTGTCCGTCTCTGCCCGTCCACTTAACTGTGGTCAACATTCTCTCTTTCGTGAAAGTGAAGATATCGCCTGCACATTTTCAAAGGAAGTAAAGTCTGCAAGTGGCCTAAACTTTTCCAAGGGCACGCCTCCAATGGCCACATATCTATGCCACAAAAAATTTCGTTTTGAAAATAGAAAGATTCAGCGGCGCCCACACAATCTTACCCATGAAAATTTGGTTCTTTTCTGTATTCTGCTTCTTTAGAACATCGGTGATGGGTATAAAAAATTTTCTTACCTGTTTTTTATTTTTTTTTAATTTAACAAACTTAGGAAATATAGTGTTTTTCCTTTCCGTTTACAGTCTATGTAATATGCATCGGTTCATTACTTATCAATTTGTTTTTTTACTGACAGAAATTATATAAGAAAATGGCAGATATGTCTGTAATCCATCCACAAGTAGATTATTATCTTTAGAGGAATATGAAATTTCGCGCTTCATTTTAATTCATATTTCAACCCACGATATCCTATAATTTTTTCATTACATTATTTTTTTATAAATTTATGCGAAAATTTTCCAATCACTTTTAATGAGGTATGACGCCTTTAAAGAGGTTATAAGTTTTGTGAAAGCCTTGAAACTTCTACAACAATGAAAAGAATAAAGAATACTAAAAAAAAAAAAACAAAAAAAAAAAAAAAAGTTTGTGTTTTTTTGCAAATTTATAAAAAGTCATGCAATCGAAAATTTTCAAACGCACAAGAAACCTATATTTGCAGAATAATTCGAAAAATTTGGTGTTTTGTTAATCCTAAGTATGTCAGTCGAAAAACCCCTATTTCTAAAATTTAAAATTAATTGCTTTTGTCTATGTCTACTAAGCTTCCAATCTTCGCTCTTATTATCATTCAAAAATTACTAAAGGAAGAGTTTTCGTTCTTTTGGTTATGACGCGCGGGTTTCGAGCACTTTTTCCCCAAAAAACATACCGAGAAAAGAGACAAGTTACGAATTTTCATTTTAACATTTTATCAATTCATCAAAAGAAAAAAACAATGATAATTAAATTTGTCTAAAGTTTGATAAGATATTTGTATTTACATTTATGTAATATATAAAGCAGTCCCTTACGCTCTTTGGCCTCACATTATTCGCGTGGGTGTTAAATCAATTTAGTTAAGTTAGCAAAGTTAATTATAGTCGTGTTATTGATTACTTGCAAGTATACCCTGCAGTAGAAATAAATCTAAGCAGCAACGCCGTTCGAAATCAACTGATGCCAGATAATTAGCCAAAACAATTATCTGCGAATAAGTTGGCCACTGTGCTTTCATTGATAACAAGCTATGAAATGAACTCGTCCGCGGGGGGCTACGATATCACAATAAGCTAAATACAGGAAAGTCAAAAAAAAAAAACAAACAATGTAGACATAGACGTCCAACAGAGAGAAGACAACCCAAGACTATCGGATGACAGCAATTGGTACATCATCTACCTGGGATGTAGGATTTCAGCTCAGAACAAGACTTATGTAAAAAGATCTTGAGGGTTAAATGTGTTATCGATATAGGGTGACTAGAACACCCTGTACTAAGATCAACATAGACAGCTACGCTAATTTAACGCGCGAATAGGACGTACGGCCAAGCTTAAGTCCTTGTGGTCATTGTATACTAGGTATGTATATACGTAACTGGAAATTTTGTATAGAAATTATTGTGTATTGCATAAAAATCATGGAAAATATTTTATTCGAGATAGTGCCCATCGTTAACTACACAGTCTTTCCGATGGTCCGGCCACCTGTGGATGCCGCGCCAAAAAAAACTGTTATTCTTTTGAGAGCAAATCACTTGTCGAGCTATTTCAGCACATTTTCGTAAGAAGTTCCGAACCATGCAAGCAAATGGTAATCGAAAGGGCTCAGGGTTGCTGAATAATTTACACGGACCAGCATTTCTCAATCTTATGCTTCCAAAGTATCGCGAATCGTTTTTGTCTATGGACGGATGGCTGGGCGTCATGCACAAAAAAACCAAACTTCCTTTGGCTTTTGTAGATATTTCGCGTGTTTTTCGAACAGCGAGCGATTCGATTCGATAAATTGTTGTTGGTAGCGTTTGGTGTTAACCATATCACCAGATTTTAACAGTTAAAAACAAAGCAAACCCTCCTGATGTCACCAAACACAAAATGTGCCTTTCCTGCGAAAGCGGACGAATCATAATAGGTATGCTTATTAGGCCAGATGTGCGATGCAAAATAGCCGTTCGTTCGGTCAAAGAGAATGCTCTCGAAACAGTATTTTTGTGTTACGATATATGTTGGCATTGCAACTTTTCCTCCTTGCCAGATGCCCAAGCTATAGGAAAGCCACTACTTAGGGCATGCATGTACTCTACATGGGTTGTTGTGGGGAGTCATCTATGAATAAATTGCGATTTTATATTTACTTACATATATTCACATACAGGGTATAACTTGTCATTAGTTTCCTCGCATTCTTTTATAATTTACTAACTTAAACTTAAATTCAACGAAAGCCACATTGATCTTTTAAAGGAAAAAACAAAAGAAAAAAAAAAAAGATGTGTAGTTTACCACAAAACTTAAAAAAGAAAAATTCTTTACTAAAATATAAAAGCTATGGAAATTCAAAAACAGCAAACGATGACAATTAAAACGCTAATCTAAGCGGAAGTCTCATGCGTTATAATTGCGGTCAGTAAAGACTATAGCGAGGAAGGCGTAGCCAACGAAACAACCATAACTGCAACCGCTTCAGGAAATATAAAAATAGCACAGTGCGGTCAGAATGACATTATTGAATTTTGAGGTTTTGATTTTGGTTATAAGAACAGCCAGTGCATAATTTATGGCTATGGTCAACCACGAAGTCATCATTTTATAAATCAACGCAGAAAGAGAATTTCAAACAATATATGCGTAATATTTAAAAAGAGGTTTAATTCTTTAAAGAGTGTCAAGTCCTTTAAAATAAAGCAGAGAATATACTCTAACTTAGGTGCAGCGAGTTTTTTCGCTTAATAATAACCTTCAGTTCGAATGAGAAGCACAACTTCACGACTGGGAAACATTTTTAATGGAAAAATATTTTTGTATTTTTTATACCATACAACACCGGGTAGGATAGGATATGTTACGTTTGTGCAGACGTATATAATACCCGGATGGGCTTAAGATAGACCTACCTTTCATTATACTGATCTAAGCCAGTCTGTCCATCTATCTTATCTGTCCGTCGGATGTGTGTTACTGTAAATTTGTGTTTAACATACAGTTCGCAATTTTTGACATGCTTTGACCCATGGAGGAACGGTATTGAAAATGGTTCGGATCGATTTACTTTTTCGATCACTCCCTTCGACTACTTTTTCGACTACTCCACGACACAATTCATTTTCAAAATAAGGCGTTATATGAAAGAAATTGTAATTTTGCAAATTTTTGACCAAACTCGTAGTGGATTAGTATTTCGACATTCCGAAATTTTTAGAACCACTCCTCGTATGACCATTCCTACGGAAACTGAATTTTTGTATGGTGAAAAGCTCTAACGGTTTACAACAGTAAATAGGCAGGAAATTAAAAATTTGGACCGCGTAGATCTATCCTTTAGAAATCATCGCACATTAGGATTATCAGGATATGTAAACCTTGATACGCTAAAGAGTTTTAATTGTTAATGTTTTATGGCAAAAAATGGTCCATAGTAGCGATTGAGCAAGAATTTAACGACGTGGAATTAGGAGCACATAGGTCTATTTTTCAGACCCCACCGTGTTTATGGGTTATCAGGGAAAGCAAGCGGAGAGAATACGGAGAGAAAGTCTAATTTCTAGTTGCTTATGAAAGAGACCGAACAATAATAAAATTTTCAGAAAGTAAATCAAGTTTGCAAGATTTGAATCGCTTCATGCGAAGTTTCGAGCTACCTCCAATATGCGGGCTTTCAAAAAAATATGCCTTTTCATGAAAATAACGTGCAATTGTTTGTGCACTATTATCAAACCGAGTGAATAATTGTACTTGGCTGAGGGTGGTATAGGGTATCTAATCGTCGACCTTGCCCGATTATAACGTCGTTACTTGTTTTTTAATAAAACTATGTCATACAAACACACCAACGCATATCTCTGATTTCTGGGAATTTCTTTTCCCATTTTCGGTTTTTTCTTACTATTCCAGCCATTTAGAAGAGACGACAAACCAAACTTTTATGATTTTTCATTTACTTGCTGTTCTTCTGAAAAATATTTATCGAACTGCCAGTGAAATGTTGCATGCTTTATTAGTCATCTACCAAATAGGAAATGAAATATCTTTGAAATTTTTCTCGCAATAAAATGCATTGATAAATAGTTTTTCTTCCAATCTTTACAAAAAGTTTGTATTGAAAAAAAACGATTTCATTTAATGCTATAAGTAACTACATGTTAACGATAAACACCACTTTGGAGTCACACGGTGACTCCTGGACCAAGGCCAATTCATGTTTTTTTGAAAATACAGTTCGCTTGAAACAAATAGTAATGGGAAGGATTAATATCGATAGAACAAAGTGACGATGTTATTGTTTCTATCAGTTACGCGAGTTTGGAATTCCCAAGGAATGTCGTTATCGTGTACTTTCCTCGAATGTTGAAAGTTTTTACAAATTTTGTAATTTTTATAAATAAGCGGCAGTTTCGCATGCACTGTCTTTCTTGTAAAATAAACCCGATTATATCCTTTTCGTTTTGTGCAATTACGTCTGCCGCCTCCTTTTATACGCCACCCCATTTGTCGTGCAAGAATATATTAAATTTGTGTAAGGATATATGTAGCATCCGAAACGACGTGAGGTAGACTCACCTATCGACAATTCATTCGGAATCACTTTCTGAATCGATTTAAGTTTGTCTGTCCGTCCGCCCATTTGCACATAATGTAATGCAATGCAAATGCAAAAAAGGATACAACTACCGAAGGAGAAGAATTTTTAAAAATATTACAAAGTCGCTTACACTAAACAAACATAAAAACAAGAAGAATAAAAAAAAAAAAGGAAATT
Organism: Glossina fuscipes; assembly: GCF_014805625.2. Lineage (NCBI taxonomy): Eukaryota > Metazoa > Arthropoda > Insecta > Diptera > Glossinidae > Glossina > Glossina fuscipes. The sequence goes on along the minus strand of NW_024006383.1, from coordinate 78,071 downwards.
TATTTTAATAAAAATTCACGGATGTTGACCATCGGATAAGAGGAGGGCAGATGTGTCGATGAAATAGGTCATTGAGAACCGAGTTGCAAGTTTCCTGCACTTAAACACTATGATGTATTTCTAAACTTTGAGCTTCATTTCCATCTAAGCGTAACGAATGTTGTCAGGTACTTCGCGCAATATAAAATTGAATTAATCGTAAAGAAAACTATTAATATGCACTTGCACAGCGTGGACGACCGAGCGGAAGTGTTCTTTATCGCTGAAAAGGGAAAGTTTCAATATAGCTGCAGAATACACTCAGTATATAACATGGCATGCAACACGTTCGGAATCCTCGACACAAACAGTTAGCTCGGAAGTTTCAAAATAAATACATATATACACCCTACATCCACAAGGCAAATGTATTCAGTTCATTCAAAAGTTTGCACAAATCAATCCCGAAACAAACTATCACAAACCAAGACAACCAAGACATACATCGAGCATCCAACACACACAAGAACAACTTGAATAAGATCACTTTTCTCTTCTTTTAAAATTTCGCTTTTCTACATGTTTATGATTATTGTAGAGCTATCATGTTCGCATTTATATACCATTTGAAAGCCTTACGTAATTTATAGGTTATCCTGTATACTGCTTTTGCAAAATTCAATTTAAGTTTTAGTGCTTTTGCGTGAATCGTTATTTCTTTTCGTTTAAACCGTTCCCCGCTTGTTACAATTCAAAGTTCTTGCCATCGGCGAACAAAACCCGAAGCTATTGTATAAAATTATCTGTTTGCTTGAAAAATTTAAATAGCATTTTGAACTTTTCCTTATGCTTATCTTCTCGGCGAGTAATAAACTTGTTGCCCAAAGAAAGAGAATCAAAAAGTTTTATTTTTTTTTTAAATAATTTTATTGCGAATCGTAATAATAATCATTACAATATTTTAGAAATTAAAATGTGTAGGAGTTTATGTGTTTTTCGTGTAATGCAAGTATTTTTTTTTTTTTTTAGGCCTGCTATAGATAAAGAGCTACGGTTGTATTTATTGCAGCAGCAATACCAGATCGGAGAGTAGGTTTTCTTTTAGTTGGTGTTAACAGCGAGTGCTTAGAGGACATTTCATGATATTTTGCGGGAAGACAACTAAAAACGAAGAAAATAGAAGGAAAGTGAAAAGGTGCTACGAAAAGGCAAAGATAAAACTCCTTGGTGGAATAACACGAAAAAAAAAAAAACTTGGAATAGCAAAAGTTCAAAATAAAGGGAAATAAAAATAAAAAAAAAAAAAAAACGGAAGAGGAGAAAACAGAATTTAAGTCGGAACCAGAGATCAAGACCCAATAGGGTAACAGTATAAACAATAACATCACAACAACCCACCCACTTGTGAGGACAAATATTTGGCCAAACTTGCTGCTGGTGTAGCTCAGCGGCAGCTCAGGTTGTCACAAGAAATTTAATCAATATTCTTTTGGATTTTCTTTATTCATATATTCATATAATTTATTTCTCACGGTGAGTTTTCTTTGTTCTAATTTTTCAAACATTAAAGCATTCCCTTAATTTAAGACCTAGCACTACCATCATTCTAACTGCACCCACCGAACGGAGACGTCCTCTCGTTAACGCTCCCCGCGACCAACGCCCCCTCTAACTTAACTTGTCACTTTCCTAAACCTCGCCTTACCCTAACTTACTGAAATTTTAACGCTCTTATGCTAACTTACTCTAACAATCCCCCTCCAGAGACCGACAGCCTGTGAGGCCAAAACGCCACTGAAGTGAAGTTAGCCCACTGTAGCCAGCCCGCATTTCAGCAAAGACAAAAATGTGGGCTATCTTCACTCTTGAGCAACCACCTTTGCTAGGGTAATGGATAACTGAACACTACAAAATCATTAGAAAAACTAAACAAAAATAGAAATGCAAGCATGAATGAAATAAGAAATTATACCGAAATGTTATGAAAAAGTAAAAAAAAAATTCTTTCTTGTATTTACCATATAGTGCATGTGTGTAGTGTTGGCGAAAAGTTGCAATATATAAAAGGGGTATAAAAAATTTTTAAGAAATATGACGTGCAGTTTTTTGATATGTCTTAAAGGATGCTAAAACCTATCAGAAAAACCCAACTTCATTACCCTGTATACGGGACTTCACCTCCAAATTCGCCAAAAACCGTGTCTTTCCATATTCACAAGACCGCATAGGCAAAATGTTGCAATAATGTTGCTAATCAAATGTTCGAACTTATATACATAATGTTTTTGTTTCACTTGCTAATGAAATGTTTAACTTTATACACATAATGTTTTTGTCTTTTTTTCGCATGGTAATGAAGTTAGGTAAAGGGCAAGCAAAAAACAAATTTAACACGGACGACATAACTATTAGCAAAAACAAATCGTTGGAGCTTGCTTTCCTCTTTCACGTGCAAAAACTTCATATGCATTAAGTTATCTCTCTCTCTCTCGCTTCTTTGCTTGTTTAAGAAATATATAAAACTTGAGAAATCATGTAGCGATTAAATGGTAAGGTTGAAGGACGAAAAGGAAGCGAAACTTTTGGATGATATATTCGGTCTATTTAAGCATGCGAACGTTACGTGCTAGGATCACTTCAGATCTCATAAGCTCACGACGGAGATACGCATGAATCCTGCATTACGACTATAGTGCAAGATTCAACCAAGTGGAAGACATATCTTGGAATTTCATGATTGCATGAAAATGGTGTGGGTCTTGAGATATGAATTGTACGATTAGATGAAGTTAACAAGAACCCAAGTGTTTTGCTTCAACTAATGGAATTAGTCATGCAGCAAAAATAAAAGTTGCACGCAAGGCATGTATGTATATATACGCCACCATATCATCAAATATCACTGCAGCTAATGTAACGCTTTGATATTTTAAGTTTATGATGCAAGTGCTACGCTGCTTCCGTTTGAATGGAAAAGCGGTATGCATTTGAAAAATGCTCAACGGCATAAAGATTTATAATTACGAACAATAAATAACTTTATTGACTGAGACGCGTTCATGAAATACATCGTTACGGGGAATGAGATTTGGACCCGGACACAATCGATCAATCAAGCCAAGACCGTGGCAATGGTGAACCAAAATCGAAAAATCTGCGGCAAAATCATTTAAAAATCACTGACGTCAATATGATGCCTTCTTCGATTAACGCGGTATTATGCACTACGGCTTCCTGCTAGTTCAGTTCTGTAAACATAGGGAAGGAGATGAAATTGTTTCCCGAGGATAAACAAAGATTTTTTAATTTGTGAACAAATTCACCCTACTTTTTGGACACAGCAGTACGTTCGCGTATTTAATTGTCAATTTATTTCAATTATCGCACTAAACAAGTGCTAATTATGATTAACTAAATTATGCGAATTATTTGCTGGAAAGTAAAACCAACGGAATTTCGTTTATACTATTAAATGAGAAGTTTATTTTACATATTGATGCCGTACATTAGTTTGCCTGAATGGGACTAAATTAAACGAAAAAAAAAAAAACCAAAAAAATAGTAAACAAAAAGCAATAAATTCGTGAATTTATAATGAGGTGGTAAACCAAGTTTTTTTTGAAATTGTGTTTTGTGTTTGTTTTGCTAATGGAAGGAAGTCTATGCATATTTTTAACATTCGTTCTTCCAATTCGCTTTGCTTACCTTTAATGTTGCTCCACCCAAATCGTATTCTCTGTTATAAAGATCTTCAACTGTAGCTCGATATTTGTCGGTATATGTTTTGAAAAGGAAACGTTTCACAATTGAACTTTTGCCCACACCAGCGCCGCCCAACACCACCAGTCGTATACGTTCCAAATCGGCCATGTTCTCATTAAAACAACGGGAACAGTAATAGCAACAGCACGAGCAACGATAACAATAATAATAGCAAGCACGTACTTTTAATTTAACAACAACGCATAAAATGTTAACAATTGTTTTGCTGTGAATTAATGGCTCACTTTCTTTTTACGGGAGTAATTTAGAAATTTCCATGAACTGTTGAAAGTCGCACACTGTTATTGTAAATATATTTATACAGTGAAATCTCCACATACACTCACTCATTTGCACACGGCTTTTTGTCCTGATTATGAGCGAAACTTGCATACGATTTATTTAGTCTAAGTTTTGCTGACTTACGGTACTTTGTTAAGAAAACGCCGGCGACTCAATGTGAAGATACGGAAAATAAAAGTTCTACAATATCAAAGCTACAATTTAGAAAATAAGGATATTTATGAATTTATGTACCCTACACCGCTTGGAGCACAAGGTATATATTAAGTCGGACCGGACGTGTCTTTTGAAAATCACAATTTTTTCCCATACAACAACTGTCCAGAATAGGGCTTTACATTGGGAATGTTCGTCCTTGGGTCAAAACACCTCCCTGTACCAAATTTTATAGAAATATCTCGAGAATTCCGACTTGTAGCTTGAGCATAATTTTGTATGGGCAGACAACAGACGGACAGGCTTAGAATAAAAGGCGGGTCCATCCTAAGTCTTTCTGCTTGTTACATACGTCCACACTAACTTAATATACCCTTTACTACAAGTGGTGTAGGGTATAAAAATGGAAGCAATATCTGACCAGGTGTTTGGTACTTTTAAGCACAGCGAACTACAGTGAATTTGCTGAATTCTGCAGAGAGGAGGAGGAGGAGGAGGAGGAAGAAAACCTTACAATTTTTTGAAATTTTTTCTCTCTATTTTTTATTTTTCATAATAGGAAGCTTTCTTCTCTACTCAACTCTAAAGTGCAGTTTATAAGATGAATTTGTGTCTATTGTGAGAAAATTGTGAGCTTTTCTTCGGCTCTTTCAATAGACAAATAGTGCCAATTTGTTTGAAAAGCAATTTTATATTAACAAAATTTGGCAGGAAAATGGACTTTTTAGACAAGTAAAACGGAAATTTCTACTTTTGAGCTGGACAACGATAAGAGCTATATAAAGCAGGGTGCTTCAGTCTTTTTAATACATAAGCATGTCTTGTATTTAACTTCAATATATATGCATGCACACATTACGGCTTAGCTCGTCCTTTGTCCTTTCGTTTGTAACATTCATGAGCTGTGGTATCTCAGGGTACATCACACATCCTCTCCTCCCATCATATTTCATTGTTAGAGATGTATATATGTATAATCTTTTTTTCGATGATTATAGTACATGTTGATTTTGCAAGAAAATAATGATTCATAACTTATGAAAAACAGATGAAAACATTACGATCAGATGCCTACCATTATAAACCCTACACCACTTTATTTGATATATTAGTTCATATAATTATTTTTCACAAGAGAATTTTATGTGATGAGTGATCGGAATAAAATTAAAACCCGGGTCTATCTCAAGTTCTTGTGTGCATTGCAGACATCCGCGGGGTCGTGCGGGGTCCATAAAAATATAATTAAGGAAATGACTGCAATGAAATGTTGAGCGTGATCCGCCCATAAATATGAAAAAGCTTCAATACAAATCTCCTAGAAAGATTCAAAGCTCTTACAAGCACTCCTCAATGAAACAACACGCCCACATTTATTGAAATATTTTAAAATTATATGACATTGATTCGCAGAAGTGCGTAGCAAAGATTCGTTCAAGACCGCAAATAACTTTCTTACTTGTTTTTGTTTTTTTTTTTTTTGATAACAAATTATCGCAAACTTTTTTTTTTGTTTGGTGAGAAAGAAATTTTTTGAAAAAGAAAAATAGTGCTTTAAAGTACTCCCCTAAAATCCCCCGCGTAGCTATGAATATTTTATTGTTTTCGTCTAAACGTTATTTAGATTTGCTTGTGTACGAATATAAAAAAAAATCTATTAACTAAATTTCAACTTGGCGTCGCTGCCGTAGCGGTTAGTTATCTACTGTCATTTGTCAGCTATTTGTTAACATTAAAAATTCAAAAAAATATATATACATGTACATATTGTATTGCGTGGCGCTTCGCACGTTATTCAGAGACTTCACTGTTTAGTCGCTTAAAATCTATGCAAAGTGATTTCTTTACCCGTCTTCACATACGATTGTTTATAATACGATGCTATGGGGTTTTTTGTGGTCAGTGTGTTTATATCATAAAACCACATCGTATTTGACAAAATCCATAAAATCCAAAATGGATCTGTAAAGAAAAAATGAAAATATATGTATATATATATATATGTGTATCCATTTCAATGATTATTTATCTTAAAGCAATGATTTAAAATTATTTATATTTTCAATGAGTCACTCAATTAAGGCAACAAACAAATTAATTTTGCTTGCTTATATACCCTACCACCATATCATTTGCGTGTGTGGATGCACGCAATCCGCAGCAAGACTTGCGATAGACCCACTCACTTTTCCTTATATCGACCGATTCAGAATCACTTTCCATCTCGTTTTCTTGTGTTCAAGCTATTGCTTCTAGTTTTTGGAGATATTTTTTTGGTCAAAATTTGTCTCCCTGATGTGTTTTGGCTTAAGAATGAACGCTACTGCAAACGGTTCTGATCGGACATCTTTCCATATAATGCCTTCTTTTGAAAACTCATTGTATGAATGGCTGCATTGAACGAAGTGATGTAGGGTGTTTAATGATGGCGGCCCTGTCCCATTATGGCCTTTTTACTTGTTTCCGTTTTAACCTCTTATATTTTTCCTATTTGAAGTGTATTTGAGTGATTTCGAGGATTTTGCGTAAGTTCATTGGATGAAACCAAGTAGAAAATGCAAATCTCTTTCTGCAAAACACATCAAATGAAATCACTTAACTTCCGTGAAATTACGTTGAAATCCATCAGTTCATCTCTTTCTTTGTTTTTGTCCAAATCAAAGGTCATTATCGCAGTGCTGTTGTTTTTTTTTTTTTTTTTGCCTGTTTATTTCTTCATAAAAAAAACCTACGCAGCATATAATGGGAAGAAAGATTGCTGGGTGCAAACGCCATACCATTGTAGAGACAATCAAAAGCGTAAGAGTTTGTAAAACAATCAATATTTTTATCATTGAAGTTCACTCAGCACAAACAGACCGATAGAGGTATGACTTTTAAGGAGAAAATGGTCATGTTCTACGAATATATCATAGTTCGTTTTTCACTGAAGCATTTAATGCGTTTCTTTTATAAGATGAATAATTATTTTTTCACTTTTTTTTAATTTTTCACGATTTTTTCTTATTTACTATGTGCTTAAATGTTTGTTTATTATAATAATTTGGATGGAATGGAACCGTTAGCGAAATCACGGATAATATTCGCCTCCCTTCTACCTTTGTTTCTTTGCAAAGTCCTGAGTACCTACAAAAGCCTAAAAAAGGTTAATTTATTTTTCATTATCTTGAGAGTTCATTAAATTGAAAGAGCTCTACGCATTCCGCGCATGTACACGACATTTGAGACCAACTTCAACCAAACATTAAAATTGATCTTGAAAATATTTAAAAAATTTAAATATTTCGCCGAAATATTCTCATTTTCCTATACATCGTAGCTTCGATATTCGTCCTAAATTCACTTCCAGTTTTTTTTTTTTTTGTATTTATTCTGCATTTGAAATTGAATGAAATAAGCAAAAAAAAAAAAAAATACTTGATATGATTGACAGCGAAATGCGTCAAAAGATTTTTTTCATGCCAACCTTTGCAAGCGCAAAAGTTAATTTTAGGCTTTACAGGGAGCAAAAGAAGTGAATAAGCAGCGTAAATTTTACTATCAATAAAAACAATTGACAAACAATATCACATTTTGACGGATCGAGAGAGACATCAAAGTAAAATTTTATTGACATAATATTTTCAATAAGTTTTTTAATCGGCATCGCAAACCTTTTTGAACATTTTTTTGTACAATCGTCGCTTGCTGTGCCGACCATATTTTATTATATTTGTGTGAATGGAAACGGAATTTGACATATACAGAATATTTTGTATACTCAACTCAACTCAGCTCAACAATACTTTTTCTAAAAATGAAAATATCGAGTTTTACGCCAAATGAAGAACATTCGTCAACCAGAGAAGTTCACACCGGGTTTTATGACGAAAATAGATGGACAATGATAAGAATTTTAAGCAGAAAATTACCTTTACCTTAGATCGGACATGAAAACGGCTATGATCCACCCCCATATAAGCAACCACAAGGTAATAAAACTTGAGAAAAACTTTTCAATTTTAGCGCCAGTAGGTCAAAGATGTAACGTTCACGATGCTCCCGAAACCGTTAAAATCTATAACTTTTTCAATCAGTCAACTCGCACGTCTACACTTTGCTAAGATTAAGCGGGATAAGCTTAAGGGCAAGAAAAGTTTTTTTACTGATTTACATCAAACAGTTTAAACCATGCAAGTAGATGAAGAAAAATCAAATCCTCCACATTGTGGGATCCACGATATTTATTTTTTTTTAGGTAGATAATTTTTATTTGGAGAATGTACAGAGTAATTTTCAACTCTCTGTCTTGCTTACCTCATGACAACCTCGAAAGAGTAGAAATATTTGTTCCATTTTTGTACATAAATGGTTGCGGATAATGAGCCAAAGCACATAAATTTTTGCTTAAAAAAACAAGATAACTTACAGTTTACGCGGATGTCCTACAACCAGTTGGGCTTATTTTCTATACCAACGTGCGTGCAGGAGCTTACATATGCAGTCGATATCTTAATTTTTGCGACGAGAAAAGTGTTAACAACACATACCACACCGACGGACAGATATGGCTAAGTTGATTCAAAATGTCGCGCTAATCAAGCATACAAATACTTTACAAGGTCCCTGCTGCCTACTTTTGGGTGTTCCAAATGACACTTGTAGTGGTGGGCAGAAAAAGAAATTTAGTAAGTTAAGCTCTCAAGAGAAAATCATATTTTTAAACGGTTAGCATATTTGAGCTGATGAGTAAGATATCAATCCAAACCTTGTAAGAAAGATTCCTTAGAACATTTAAAAGCTGAGAGGGGAAAGGACATGACTTTGCTCCGAATTAGCTTACAACAACAATTCATAACATTATTATTAATAGGTTGGAGGGAATGTTCTGTCGTATTTGAAATACGCAGGTAATTTTTTTTATAAATAAAAAACAACATGTGGCTAGTGAGTCATTTGGATTTTTTTTTTTTGTTTTTTTACCTGGCGTATAATATAAAGAGAGTTTTTTTTTTAAAGGAACTCACAGGTATTTTTATAAATGAATTTAAATATTTTCTTTAAAATACAAGAGAACTTTCCCTCCAAACCTAATAAATTCAGACAAGTAATATCCAGAACGACACAGAAGCTAATGTAAAAAGCGTTCCGACATTCGCTATCTTTGATAGGTGGCAAAGTTTGTTCCGAACCGAAGCTAATATACCTTTCTTAGTTATGTATGACGTCTATGTGTTATGGCGTCTATCAACACTTGGCAATGAAATGTACACGTTTTCCCTAAGTAAGCACAGAACGTAAGTTGTCCAACAGATAAAAGCTACGTAGCGTTTAAACAATCGTAAATATTTAATACGTAATGCCTTTAGCTGCCGAAAACACGGGGTAACGATTTGCCGGATTTCTTATTATTAAATCTTCATTAACTTTTATAATTAATTCTCTTTTTATTGACCGCAAAGAGAGAATGTAAGTTTGTTCATTTCGCATTTTTTATTTAATTGCCCAAACTAGTTTGAGCAGTTTCTATAGCTACATATGTTCCCGAAATTTTGTGAAACTTTTTTAATTAATTTTTCGCCTCAGCGATCCGATTATCTAAAGGAACAAATGTTTTGTTTTGTTTTGTTTGCTATTCAGTGCTCGGATTTCACTTCAGTTTAGCATATTTCTCCACTTATTTCAATGCATTGCACACACGCATGAACACAAGTAATACGTTTTCAGTCAACTTTCGTCCTCATATTCGTATGTTTCTTAACCAAGAGAGAATACGAAAACATTTGTTAAAATTAGCAAAAAAAACACTTTTTCCTACGATTATTAATAAAATTAGAAAAGCCTTTCATAAAATTGAACAATATATAGGGAAAGAAAAAAAGGCGCGAAATTGTATTAGGCTTAAGCCTATATACACTTAACTCGTTTTTTACCCAATTTCGATATAACACGTTTCATCGAGAGAAGTAAATGCATTGTTTTACACGAGTAGCAAAAAAAAATATATTTTTAATTCTAATTTTCTTATGGCGGGGAATATTCGAATTTTACGACCACTTCTTCTTTGATCTCCTTGTACTGCAACTTGAATACACAGCATTTTAGCATTTATTTTATGTTAGAGCGTTTAGGTCGTCGGACACCATAAGTGATTTCAATAAGGTTCTAAGAGCTGATGTTCATTTGTTGACGATTGGGTCTGTAATAACCATGTACGCCTGTTATCGAGTAGCAATGAATAGTTGCGAAATTTTATTCGTATTTTCAATTTCAATTTTTATATGTTGTACTTATGGACTGAATTTTCATTGTGAACTAATTTCACTTTTTTTTCGTTTTTTGAATATATAAAATAGAATTCATTATAATCTTTTTTGCACGGTTTTTTGGGAAAACATTTACTCTTTCTTCGTCTTGAACGACTTTTTGGATTGATTCCTCAAACTTATCGTATGTGGCATGTATTTTTTTACACGATTTTTTTTGCACGCTTTTCTAAGAACCGCATTTGCCGGGTAAAAAAGAGTTGAGCATATATATATATATAACACAAAAAACATTAAACACAGAAAATTTTGCTTCGCTCACGAATTCAGCTGACAAAACGTCTATCAGATTACAAAATATCGTCGGACGACACATACAACAAATATTCCAGTTAATTTTGTAGATGGAGCCAAAGGCGTATTGTTTTTTCTAGGGATTAATGAGTTGTGGGACGTCTCCTATTCATGTAATACGGGGATACGGGGGCCCGAAAGAAGTAAGTAAAGAGGAAGAAATGGGATGCCGGCGTCCAAACGGTAAGTGTTATACCTTTATCGATTGAGCACCCATTGTTGCTGCGACTCTACCGCACTTGAGTTTTGAGCCAAAGAACACTGACTTGGTAGTCGCGATTAGACTACTCCTGCGGGGAAACACCTGATAGCTCACAACTTCTGGAACTTCATTAGAATCTTCGTCTTTTTTAGGCAGATAACTAATAGTTGCATAATGGATGTGACAACGTGTGAAGTGAAATTAAATTTCGAGAAGGTTTAAATTCAATTTTAAATAATAACTGTTTGTAATGGGAAATAAATTAAATAAATACTTGACCTTTTACGTTCAATCGATTTAGTTATAAGCTCATGCAAAAAAAGACATAAAAATCAAATCAAAAAACAACTCAGTCTTACATCTTATTCTCTTTCCTCGGCGCTGTTGTACAAATTTCCTGTAATTTTTTTTCTTATTTTTTTTTTATCAACGTGGAAAGGAAGCCAATTAAAATGAAATTAAACGCAACTTTAGTTTTTCTTCAATCATCTTCTTCTTCGTCTTGTGCTGCTAAACGTTGTCCTCCTTCTTCCTATTTGAAATATGTAAGCAAATTTTCTCGTTTTTAACTACGTTTTCTATCAAGAGTAAAAAGCAAATAAATTTATGTAAAATATTTTATAAATCATCGAAATTTATTTGCTGTTAAATTTCACACTTGCGCTTTTCATTTTCTATTCCCTTCGTAACGTTTAACTTTATTATTATCATCATCGTTAACGTTGTAATAATTTTCATGGTATTATGCTGTAATTCTTGGAAATTTATCGATATATTCTAAGAGTAAACACAATCGTAACCTTAAAGTTACTTATGCTAATTAGAGGAGAATATATATTTTAGATTTTTCACAGACCTTCAGACCTTCGATACACAAGCTTTTGCATTATTTCGATGGACTGCGACAATCTAATCAGGAGAGGTAATGAATTACCTGTGACGTAAATCTAATCTTAACATACAAGCCATGTTTGTGTTATTGCTTCGAAAAGTAGCCTTAACTGCACTGTAGGGACCTCTAGTAAACTGAAAAATCTTTGATCATTAAATTAAACGATTAAACTAACGAAGATTTAAATTATGCTCAAAGGCATAAAAAGGTTATATTTGCAATCTAGAGGCGACTCATACGCACACACGTGAATGCTTGCTACTTTAACCCTCGAACTACGAAGTAGGCAATTTTGATCATTTTTAAAGTAAAGTTCAACACCATGTTGTTTCATGTATGTTTCTATGGGAAAATTTTTGAATATTAACAATAATTTCTCTTTTATTCTTCTGTGTCCTTTACAGGATGTTACAAATTGAAGCCATCAAGGAGAAAATCCGGTATGTTTTTCTTTGGTAAAGGCGAAAATGCAAGCCAGACGGCTGAGATCGTGAATGGTGTTTATTGCGCTGATACGGTAACGGGCAATTACGTGCAATTTTGGTTTCGCCGATTTCATTCCCATACTTTTGATGTTAAAAATGTACCTCGAACAGATGATCAAAGTTGATCGGCACATTAGCAGTCGTAATTGACTCGGCTCTTAAACGGATGATAGCCGGGTATGAGAACATTGTGTGATAGCGATCGTGGTGAAGCAGCTCAAACGGTGGCCAAACCGAGATTAATGGCTAGCAAGTTTCTGCTGTTCATTCGGCTAGACCGGAAAGAAATCATTTATTATTATATGGCCAAACAGTAAATTCGGATCTCTGTCAACAAGTGGACCGTTTGAAACTTACGAATGAGAAGAAACGACCAGAATTGTCCAACAGAACGGCTGTTGTGTTCCATCAGGACAACATCAGGCTTGGCTGGGAAATTTTAATGCATGCACCATATAGTCCGGACCTAACACCGAATGATTACCATGTTTTTCTTCCGTTACAAAACTTCCTTAGTGATAAGAAATTGGCATCAGGAAAAGATTGTGAAAAGCGATTACTAGTGGTATATAGGGACGAAGACTTCTATTAGAGACGCATTATGAATTTTTTTAAATATTTTTAAAATGGCAACAAATTAGAGGACAAAACTCTTCTTTCCACAATCTAACACATTGGCACGATCTTCATTCAAGTGCATGTGAAACTTGGAATGTATTGGAAATTAATTGGAATTAAAATTTTATCGTTCGCCGTGAATATGAAATATTGTCGGTGTTTTTTCAAATTTACCTTAGTTTCTTCTCTATTGTCGGCTGGTATGTTGTTAGATCCCAACCAATTTTAAGCCTTGGCTTTACTCTGAGATTGCCATTTGATAGTTGCTATTGGTAATAAACATTCGTTGGCTGCCGATGACAAAAGAGTTGATATAAACTTATTGCAAGAGCCAAAGATACCCAAAGTAGGTAACTTAATGAGTTGCTTTGGCTTTGGTCCGACCTCCAGTCCATGAGCATTTTTTAGAACTCACACGACCATAAATATTAAGATAGGAGATGTCTTAAGAGTGACGTTACCCTATTTGAAAAGAAAACCATGAAGCACTCTTCTAGATCTTTTTTCTTATGAGGTGACTTTGCATATTCTCTAATATGAATCTATTGAAGACATTTTATCTTTACTTATTACACTGGCCTCTCATAACCTAACGTAAGTAGATCAACTTTCATACTTCGAAGTGATCTTAATCACTTAATTTGTACATACCTTTATATTAAAAGGACTACAAACAGTTATCTGCTGGTATTTCTTCATCATGTTTATTGTGTTAATAAATGCTAGTCATAAAATGTCTGTAATATCTCGTCATAAGAATTTTACACGATAACGAAGCTACCTCAAAAGTGCATATGCAATCTTCCATTAGAAAGGACAACATGGTTTCAATAAAAGGCAATCCAAAGATTAGCCCTTGTTAGACCTGTACCCGAGTACACATCTTGTTTTGCGTCTGGAAAAAGTTGCATCTTCTAGGCACTGCGTAATCTTGACGGAGATACCCTATTGTTTTTAACGCCAAATCAACAAACAGATGCCATTAGAACCTATTAGCCCGTTGGCTTCAACTACGAAATAACTTCTAGCTTGTATACTGGCCATGTTTGTACAACTACGATTAAATTCGTAGTATATCAGTGTATATATGAATCTGGCTCCATCTACTTGATGTGGCGAGAAATCTCGTCAGCACAGTATTCAACTTGTTTTTCAGTAAACAGTGTTTACTTATCCACGCTTGGGTAATTATAATTTGATTTTATGCCCTACACTACTCGACTCATATTCATGTAATGATTTTTCAAAACAAGTCGCTATATGGGAAGTTGTCGGCAAAATAGTCCGATCTAAAGCATTATCATTCATATCGTCTTTGGGCCAAGACCAGTATACCAAATTTCATAAATATATCTACAAAATTACTGCCTGTAGGTTGAACAAAAGTATGATAGACGGACAGACGGACAGCCAATTTTAAATCAATATAGAAAATGATTTTGAATCGTCTGGTCTACATCAAATTCTTGTGTGCATTGTATACATCCGCACAAACTTAATATGTCTTTGTACAACAGAGCACCTGTAGGATATAACAACATAAGAATCGTAAATGTGATGCACTCGTCTCCACTAACGATTTTAAATGCTATCTATAGCGGTGCTGCAACAAACGACAGCTCGTATCAGTATAGGAATTAACTCGTCGTTGGCTTCCACGAAGAAATATCTGTCTTGAAGGGTATCGTGGCAGTTAAAGTGTTAGTTTCCGTTCTCTCGGTAAACGATGATTTACGCTGAGACTGCCAACGATGTTTATAATGTGTTATTTCGTTAAGTAAATTTAAGAACGTATTCCTAGATACTAGCACCCAATTGAACGCAGTCAGTGTCGTTGTAAGAATGAACTTTTAATTTAATTAATTTTTAAAGTTTCTCTTTTGGGTTTTATTTTCGGTTGATGATGGTTTTCTGTAGATAAATTGTTAAATCCAACATCGCAGGTTGAGGGGTATACTTGTTTTTTCACAATGTTTGCAACGCTCGGAAAGATATAAAAAAAACTCGATCACAAACGAATATAATTTTGTTATTTGTTGTTTCATTTATGTTAGCTGCTAGCGCTCATTCTACATTAGCCAAAGAATCGACTACAAAAATAATAAGTAAGAATGCTATAGTCGGGCAAGCTCACCCATCAGACACTTCACATCACCTCGCTTAATTAAGAATACAAAATAATTGTACATTACGTTTATGAAAATCAGTAAGTTTGATGAAAGTCCTAATACTGGAGGATACTCACACGTCAATGTGGCCTAAATTTAGCAAACTTATATTACTTGGTAAAAGATTTTATTATATTTCTACTGCTTCCGCCACAACAAAGCACAAATTAGGCTTTGTCGCTATAGAAGGATTTGCTTTCAGCAGAGCCCTTATATATGGTACGGTCTAGAAAACAGATCCGTGTAAACCAAATTCCCTATGATCATGATCTGTTGAGTGCAAATTTTCAAACTTAGCTTTTTAGCCTATAAATCTGTAATTGTGATTAGAATCTGCGAACCGAAAAATAGATCTACATGTTCAAAATTCGCTAAGGTTAATTTTTATACCAAATTATTATTTTGAACGAATTCTCATCATGAAGAATTGAAAAGAAGCTTCAGTTTTCGTAGCAAAGGTTATATGAAAAGCGGTTCAATAAATTGCTACATCCGCTCCAAAGTTTTAACAACAATTTAAAATGCCGAAATACTATTATTAAGCGATTTTTGGAATTGTAATAATTACGATATTTTCTTTCGTACGATTGAATCAAAATGAGGCACTATTTCAAGTAAGAAAAATATAGTGGACCACGTTCCGCCACCTAAACACCCTATACCACATCGGCTTTAATACGGTTATTCCTGGAACAATTTTTCGATAAGAAACTTTATATGGAAAATGATCCAAAAGGTGCTCCGATGCGAAAGATTTTCAGTACCGTTCAACCTTGAATCGAAACACGTCAGTCTGCCTAATTACATCAAAACAACTTGAAAATTTTACTTGAACCGATATCAGCCGGACCGACAAGCTTAGATCGGCTCAGAATTGATTCAGAAAATAATTCTAGATCGAGCGGAATAACAGGGAGTCAATCTGTCCAAGGCGTATATATGCACGAGCTTAACCTACCTTGCACTAGTAGTTCTGTAGGGTGTAATAAAGATAATTTCATTTACAGGCCGTAATAGTAGTTGAGTAATAGCAAGTATGTTGTCAATACAAATGCAAATTACGGGAAAGTTCTTGGCTTAATATGCTCTAGACCATGATTTTTGGTTTTCATTTTATTCGATCTTCAATCAGATGTTTTAGTTCAACTCAGAAGAAATAAGGAAGATAGACGAAAAAAAGCAAGTAAACGGACTAACAGAAATTAAGTAAGACATATATATATATATGATGCAACTAATTTACTAATCGCCAGGAGTAGTCGAAAATGTTTTTGCGAATATTATAAAGGGGCTAAGAGAACTACTATAGCGTTAAATGGAAAATAGTGCACAACGTTTGACCTTCAATAAATGTGGCGCTCAGAATATACTCTCACAGTACTTTTGATTCGCTCTGGTACTGCATGGTAGCAACCTATACACATCGATAAATTCTTATTAAGTATTGTGTTGTTTCATTTTTAAATACAATGGAATACAACAGAATACAAAGGAAAACGTAACCATAGCAATTATAGGAAATTACTTATGTATATGTGTCGGCTTATATGCATCTTGATGTAATGTGAATTAAGAGAACAAATGGACCATAGACTGCCGCTATCGGTCGACTTGTCTGTCTATTAATGTTTATTTCCCATTTTAATCTGGCGTCATAGACGGGACGAAGAAGAGAAGAGAAGGACAAAGAGAGAGATATAGTTATATAAATTATTTCCCTATAGAGATTTGTGATAAGTGTAGTTAACGATGCTGTTAAGGTGAATTGCAGCAGTGGCATTACCATCGCACAATGATGTTTAGTCTGCTATTTCATTTTAAACCGCCTACATATATATATATACATATATATATACATATGTACATATATATATATATATATACCTATGAGTACATGCTTATATTCAGAAAATTTTGTGAGTCTTAATGCATGCATTCAAAAATGTTACACAATATCTTGTTGTTATACATGTAATACATATACACAAACATGTGTATAAATAGTCGCTAGAGTGTTCAAATGAATATTTATGAATTGAAAATGAATGCATATCTGCGTGTAACGTGTCTAGTAATAGCAAATATGGTATATATCTATGTATGTATGTATGTATGTATGTATGTATGTATATATGTACAATAGCAATGTATGTAAAATTTTGCAGTGCATATAAACTTAATATTGTTGTTTAGTATTTGCTAGATTCAGGTGTGCGAATACCCATTCAAACTTATAGCTAGTGAAACCTTGTTAGTTTGCGTGTAAATATTCAAAACCATAAAAATAGTCGTAAACATGTATATGCTGAGCAGAACCAATTTACTTACAAATCAACTGGGAACGTTCTGCTCCCATAGACACCATATGGATTAATACTTTTTGTCTCTTTATATTTTTTTTTTTTTGTTCTTGATTTTTGGAAATTTGCTGTTGTAGGTGTATTTTACTTTCTTTCAATAGCAAACATCTGTAGCAGATGAATGCGCTTAAAATCGTTGACGTATACAAGCTGTGATCACACGTTCAAATTGGTACATTTGTGCCAATAGAAAAACTCGAGAACACACCGAACTAAGCGCGCATCTATCGCCTTGAAAAATCTTTCAAACAGAAATATTTTACAATAAAAAGAGAGGAAATGTAAAGGGTATCAAGAATCTCTTTAATAAAATGCTGTCTTCTAATATCTCAGTAAATTTATCAATCCTATGGCTTATAGGTTCAACAGCCTGTAATTTTCTTAGCCCGATGTAACTCCGTTGTCTTGCAACTGTTTAGTTGATTAAGAAGTCGTTACCTTCCTCCCTTTCTAATATGAAACGAAAGTTAGTCTGAGTGTAATGCGGAAAACCCAACGTAACCCAACGAATAAAAAGTCATCCTTTGTAGTAAATTTTTCAATTCTTTGAAGCTTGCAACAATAAACTGTTATTACATAGCAAGCCAGAGCCCATCTCTGGGGTAATAAATGGTTGACTAACGCCTAGAATTCTCGCAGCACTAAAACGCTATAAAGAGTTTATTGGTGAGGCTAAGCAATTTAAATTTCAATCATCTAACAATGGTTAAGTCTATCGAATAGAATTTAGCTTCTAATAAGGAAAAACTTATATCTGACTGGGATGAATGTTTTCCATACTCCATTGCAATTGTTCACAACTCGATATGACTTTTAGAAGATTAATGCTATTAATGCTAAATTTGTCAAAGGTCTTCCTACATCTGCGTGTCATCCTATAAACTAATTGTGTGATGTGCTATATCTAGGAGAGTTTAGTAGCTTTGGATGGAACCTTGGCTTGTTTCTTAGATTTCGAAATTTCATGCCACGAAGAAAGATTTCAAACCTTACTGGAAAGTCCAATTTCAGCTTCAACGTAAGCTAGATTTTAATATCTTTCGGTCGTACATTGCAAATAGTTGCTTCCAATATAGAAGAGTTGCTATAACACTCTTCAAGCCAATGCTGAATTTGAATGGTGTTTTCCCCATCAAAAAGAAATGTTTAAATTTTAATATTTAAAAAATATTTAAATAAATAAAAAATATTTAAATAAAATATTTAATTCGTTTCAATTTCATTGTTTTAAAAATAGTACAAGCAGCTTCTATAAACAATCCCTTAAATATGTAATGCGTAAACTCTATACATGTACGAACACGATGCATACGCTGGCGGTTGGAGAGAAAAAAGTGCGGAAAGATTCATAGAACATAACCCGCTGCCTGGAAGATATATGCCCGATCAAGCGTCAAGCGAAGCGTCAATCCTAATCAAGCTATGGTCTTACCGCACTGAAAATTGCACCCACTTATCCTGACTTTATAGTTGCGCTTCTTGGCCAAAAATGATCAAGATGATGTGAAATTTTAATAGGTATGGTTTAAGGAGTAACATGTTTTAAGAATGGTTGAAATTCTTTTATGATAGATAAAAGAAAATGGAGAAGTCCCGGAACTTATTGATCGACGAATTAAGAGAAGTCTCTATGAAAAAATTTCAAATCAATCATTTGATGTTGACACAAGGATATATCGAGTTTGCGCGCTTCCGAACACCAATACGTTTAGAAATCGAATGCATGCAGGCGGTAGGTATTCATGCATATAACGCCTTTTCAAAATAAATAATAATATAAATGTATACATTAATGTATATGCACATGTACACGCAGGACTAATGGTTGCAATAATAGCTGCCAAGAAATGGAGCCAGAACGGACCTATGTCTTAATTTGAAATCTTTATGCCCATATTTGGAAAAATATTAATTCTTAATAAATGGAATATTTGAATTTCGCATGGAGAATGTAATTTTTTTTTTTAAATATGCTTTATTTCGTTATACCAAGCGCCTTAACGTTAACCTAATCGGTATCTCGGTCTAATTAATATGTAATAAAATTGCTTTTTCCCTTGTGTTCTTTCTATGTTCGGTGAATTAGAAAATTTCTTGTCATCTCTGCGTATGTCTATAGGTATTTATAAAATTTTCTTTCTGCTTGCCTATCTTAACAAGCACACAACTGTCATCTTCATAACTCTCGTCAAAGCAATCTTCATCACTATTATATCACTAAAAATATTTTCCTCGTGGAAAATCGTCAGCCAGTATGCTTGTTAGTCGATACTCTCTATATAACTGAGAATCAAGTTGACAAGTAACGAAGGCAATAGACACTTGAGTAGTTTATAGGAAAAAAAAAGAGGAAAATAACAAGAAGTAAAAAAAAATGTTCTTTTTTTTTCCCAACACCTACCTGATCACCACTCAGTTATTATGCTTTTATCATATGTTCAAAGTAATTCCCTTTATTGTTATTATTGTTGCCGCTTACATTCATTCATATATTGCATCGTAATAGACAACGAAGTGCCAGTAGAGCAAACTGTTCATTGTGATTATGTTGATTTCATTAAACTCATATTTATACACTTGACTAGATTTGACTAGAAATTGGGTCAATTATTGATATTTTCATATGACTCATCCGCATGGTATGTGCTGTGGTGTGTTTATATGAAAATTACAGTTAAAATTTTCTAAAATATATGTGTACATGCAATAATGCATATATATATAAAATATTCATGTACATTTATCTACATACATACATGTTTGCGAGTAGATGTGCTCAATACGATACAAACAAACAAAAATACATAGGTTCAGTTTAGATAGCATTTACACTAGACTTACAGTAGAGTTTAATATGCTATGAAGTAGCGTTTAATATGCTATGAATTAACTCATGTGGAATACTCAAATTAACCAAAATCCTTTGAGCTTATTTTATTGCATTAATTATGATTACAAACAGCGATCTCCATCAAGCTTGGGAAATAACATCTTTTGAGTTCATTTCTTTTAATATAATCGAATGGTCAAAAAAAAGAAAAAATCTTTACATCAAAAACATATAAGTAAATTACCACGAGCTAGATAATATATTAATCCTTGTCTCAAAGATATTTTTAAATTGTGACAGCAACTTCCTCTTGTACTCAGATATCACTAATATATGTCACCGGCATTATCGATCGATTACTTGTAGGTAAACAATTTACTTTCCTTTTCCCTTAATGCGAACGTCAACTTTGATTTACTTTAAAATGTTTAGAAATTTCTTCCTGAAAGCAAACGAAAGCAAAAAAAGATTTATCTCAAGTCGAATTTTGGACACCTTTTTCCTTAAAATTGTAAAAAATTCTTCTGGCATTTTTCAGCTTCAGCCAGAATAGCTCCACAACTCACTGATATTTTAAACCAATTTAAAGACTCTAACGTTTGTCGTTCAAGTTCCTAAACTTACCTATGTTATATACATAGCCGATCAGCATTACGATAGCGAACCTCAATTAGTAGGGCACGTCTGTGTAGTTATCTTAAAATTTTGGATAGAATAAAATCCCCAGAATTTTGATTTTACTCTGGTCACTTCAATTTTGGAGTTTAAAAAGCTGGAACCATCTATTGGGAAACATTATTAAGAATATTTCTTTTTCAAAAGAATATCGATCCATAGTAGGAAAGGAAATTAGTTAAATCGGCCGAAAAGGTTAACAGGAAAACATATATCGATCGTGTTAATATAAGGCTCTCAATTTGCATAAAGAGCAGCCAAACCATAGAAAACTGTGATTTAAAATACATGCGATACCTTTTATAAGATACACGATTGCTACGGTCGTGTAAAGGGACCTTTAATGTTAACACAGATCTTATAAGATTCATTTTAAACTGTATACAGTTCCTTCTTTATTATAATTACTATTATTATAATTAATGTGGCCAGAGAAATAAATTCCAAGACTAAAAATTTTAAAGCACCAGCATCTGAAGCTACCGGCCTTATATTGAAAACTTTACCGCACTTGAGATTTGAACTCACGCCCATTGAGTTGAGATGACTGTGACAATTGAGTTTAAATACGAATACGAAACAGAGACAAATAATTCCATAGACAGACGGGTGAATAAATAGAAAGATAATTAGACGGACAGACACTCGACCAGAACAACGGATGAGGAGATAGAAAGACGATAGACGAATACACACAAGTAAAATGGGAAACAGATTTGCTGGCAAAGAGATAGAACTCAGCGGAAAGATTAGAAGCAAGCGATCGCATCGTCGAAAAACTTTAAATTTCATGGTAGTTATAAATAGGAAGACCGTTAGACGGACAAGCGGATGAACAAATGAAAAGATGTTCAGACGGATGGACAGACAAGTAAAGAGGACGACCACAAAGAGTTGATAATAATAGGAAGACAAATGTAGCTCAGCGCGGACGTTGAAGAAAGCTATCGCATTTTCGAACAGCTTGGAATTTCATGCTAGTTAAAGATGTAAAAAGGTGAAGTATTTCCAGCAGTTACGAAGCGAAAAATTGACAAAATTATTCGAGACCTCTCCTACTAAATAATGAACTTATGATAGCTTTGCCTTTCTTTGAACTGCTGTGGTGGCTATAAAAACTTTAACTATTTAATGTAAATGTATTGCCCTTTTTTTTCTTCTTCTTGTTCTTCTTCTTTTTTATTTGCTTTCTTGTCAAGTCAACAACTGATTAAATTTTCACTACTGCAGCAAAATGTATGAAAGGAAAAACAAACAGACAGTTTGCGGAAACTATTCTCTCTGATGTTATCAAAGTTTGTTTCATATTTAGATCTGCGTTTATGCGGACATGCATACCTTGCCTAGTACTGTTAAAGTTAGTGTTAGCACTAAGCTGGAAACGAATTGTTTTACAACCGGAAAAAATATTTTTTTTGTTCATTTTTAAACTCCCTTCTTTCTTTTCTAAGGCCGTAAGTACTGAAGGTTAGCACCGCGAGGTTATTTAAATTTCAAAAAAAAAAGAAAAAACAAAAATAAAAAGAGAAAGAGAAAAAAATTTAAAACAAAAATGTAAACATTTTTTTGGTGGAACGACGTATTGCAACTGACAGTGCAAATAAAGTTTCTAGTGGAATTTTTAACTTCATTTCAAACAAAAAAAAAAAGGAAGAAACAACAAAAAATAGAAGAATAAAAAAAGCATAACAAATGAGTAACAAACGTTACAGTCGGGCAAGGCTGACCATAATATGCCATCCATCACTTCACCTATTACTTATCAAAAGTAAATTTAGCCGCTTAAAAGCGACAAATGGAAAAATTTTATATGAAAGAGAAGAGATTAGGACGTGAGTCGACGAAATCCAAATTTAATGAAATTAATATCTTTCCCAAAGAGCTTGCTTCTATATTTTGCTTATCAAATCCTAAAAATCAGATCTCACATTATACTACCTTATAGCAGGACTTTTAAAAAATGACTCCATCCCATCCAAATTTTTCGTATTCATTCGATACTCGAAAAATATCCCTTTTAACCGATTTATGTTGGAAGAGGGGGAGTGATCATAAAAATGAGGCGATTCAAACTATTTTCGATAAGGTTTGTTTTTAGGCCCAACCATTTCAAAGTCAACATCATTTTTATCAAAATATCTCGAAAATGATAACGTTTCGATTGGACCGAAAAGTACACAAGGTAAACATGAGACACAGCGACAGACGGGCTTAATATATTTACTTGTTTATCTAACAAACTCTATTGCAAAGCGCTACAAGCCATCGTCCACCGCACTAAGATTACAACCGGTAAACACCAACTTGGCGACAGCCACGAGTTTTATTCCAGGCTACGTAATATAATGCAGGAAAGTAAAGTAATGCAGGAAACGATTTCAAATCGATGGGAGTAATAGGAGTTGGGTCCATTTCAACTCCTCCTCGCTATAATGTCCATTCAAAGTATCTGGCACCACTTTTTCTGAAGATTAAAGACTTCTTCACTTATCACATTAAAAAGAAGAACATAGAAGCAACAACAAAGTTCCTAGTGAACACTTTACAATATTTTAGGCCCTAATTTCTTAACAAGCGAAATTAACTCTGAGTTAACATATAGAGGCATGATCTATCGCACTCAGATTTGAACGAGAGACGAACGCCGACTTGGCGGCAATTGCCAGTCTAATTTCATAGGCTACGCGTTAGTTCAGCTTAAATTAAGGCAAGAGAGTCTATCCCAGAATCTTTTTTTAAGACGAACTATATAATAGAGGAGAACATCGGTCAGAAGCAACAGGAAGGTTGAAAGTTTACAATATAACGCACTTGGGATCGAACCCGAGAACACCGATTTGGCGGCAGTCGCAACTCTTATCCCCTTGGTTGGGTGGTACTTCAACCTAAATTATTGCTGGAAATAATTCTAAATCGATTGGTGCAATAGGGAGCCGGTCCACTTGAAATCCTGCTCGCGTTTGCGTACATCCACGCAAAAGTCCTAATTAGAAAAAGTGAGGACTATAAAAATCATATCTCACATACGCAGCGTCTGTTGGTAACGAATATACAAATGGTTTTTTTTTTTTTGTCTCAAGCGAAAAAGTGCTGTACTCTTTAAATATCAAAATTCATTTTACTTAACTTTTCCAACTAATTGATGCTTTTTTTTATTCCTGAACTTAATATTTTTCTAGTTTTTTAAACGTATTTCGAAATAATTATGTACATATTTATGTACAATTAATTTATGGATATGTTATTATTGTTGTTGTTTTTGTTGTTGTTGATTTTGCACAAAAATATACGAGTTTCTAATTCAAACATATTAAGCGAATGCAATGCATGTAAAATGTGCTAATATTGAGGGCGTGTGCATCTGTCTACATAATGACAAAATTCTCCCATAAGAGCGGCACTCTATCATTTTCCAATGTTCTAATCATTTATTGGCAATTGTAGATATAAAGGCTAATGAGCCCAATTTAACTAACTTGTGGCCTTATTACCACCTACTGGGAAAAAGGGGGTAAGAAATTAAGTGCTGATGATTTAAGGGAAAATAGATCAATATAGAGGCCATGAACTCATTTGGAAGTAACGGACGAGAGGGACAAGAGAAGGCTTCATTGTATTTCTCAGGTTGGAGCGAACAGATAATTTTAGTTATTTGCAGAAGGCAACCCAGTTGAAATACTTAACATATCTGCTGCGGTAATTGCTTTTCGAAACATTCGAAATAAACTTGTAATAAAGCATTTAAGCAATTTCAACAAGAGCGACTAACATTTTATTCTCTAAAGGGTTTAGTTTACATAGATTCGTGGTTTATTTATATCTGTCTACGTGTACGTATGGATATGCGATAGATTTTAAAGTTTATACGTAATTCAATTACAAATTTTACAATGTAATGCGATAAAAACAGGGCAAAAAAAAAAAGAAACAAAAAGAAAAATTATATGCATGCAATGGTCTACAGTAACAAATCTATCAAATTTTCGCTCTGGCTAAATTTAATAAAATGTCGGAGGTGTTAAAATTAATATTAAAAAAAAGAAAACAAACAAAAATCACTCAAGTGCTTGCGCTTGATAACTCTGCTATTCATGTGCATTTAAATACCTCATTATATATATAATATTTCAATTATATCTAACGCTATGAAAATCTCGTAAACACATATGCATGGACCGTTATAATAAATGCATGAGTTTATTGTCGTTCGCTTTTTATGCGCATATAAATAATTTAATTATCGCAGTTAAAAGTTTAATCAACAAAATTTCCCAGACCATACTATCTGCGGGATTGGGATGTGTAGAACGAAGCTAAACTTTTTAATTTTTTCTTTCTCTTTTTTTTTCAAAATCATTTATATGCATAGATTTATAGGCTCTCTACAAAGTATTAAGCTTGATAAACTTAAAATTAAGAAAAGATTTATTGCTAACAGAGAGCCATACTTATGCATCAGTCACATCTTCGATTGCGGCAACTAGTAACGGTAACGTAACAACGCTCTTCATTCAGATTAAAATATACGGAGTGGACATATATTCTCCATAAAGTGAGAATCTCAGGTTTAAAACTGTAATTCCAATCAAAGTTAAAAAGTCAAGTCTTACTGCTGCTTGTAAGAAGAATACAACGGCCTAAGATTAATATAATGCATACAATCAAAAGAATGGGCATTCATCCCGCTGAGACCTTCTTTTCATAGAGAGAGAGAGAGAGAGAGAGAGAGAGAGAGAGAGAGAGGGGGCGCTTTTAATTCGCAACACTTTCTACACTTTAATCGAAACTGCTCAAATGCTTACTTATCCAACACAAACCATGCTTAGCGGCTGTAATATTGAATTAAGTGGCGACGAAATTAAATTTTTATTTTTTTCAATTTTATGAATAACATCTGTTTATTGATTCATTTTTCAAAACGTTTGCAACGCCCAAAATGTTATATCATACCAATGGATCCTTACTCCTCCAGCCCCAATCAGAGACCCCAAAAAGTATTCTTAATACGCATTAAATTCTGAATCGATCTAAGCATGTCCGCCTGAAGATTGTCTTCGAAGCAAGAATAAAGCTATTGATTTCAAATTTAACAAAAATATCGACATTTCTTGTACACAAAATTGAAAGTGCGCCGAACCGGTCGAAGGACACGCCCGCAACGCCACGCAAATTGAGAACATTTCTATTCTTCAAAAGGAAAAAAAAATTGGTTTCTGGTTACTACTCATCAACTATAGCAAATAAAAGTACAAAATTTTGAACGCATACTATATGGCCGATGCTGCAGTAACTTCACAAGAAAGTTGACTTCGACCAATATAATAATGTATCGCAATTTTATTTTTTTTCAATACTTTTATAAGGATCAGAAACAAGCTTGAAAGCGCCCATAAAGTACATAAATTCTTTATTTTGTAAATAGAAAAGATCAGCCACGCCCACTCCTTGCTATTGCGTATGAAAATTTAGCTCTCTTAGTTTTTTTTTGTCTTTTTTAGGATAACGATGATGGGTATAAAAGATTCGATCACAACCGAATATAATTTTCTTACTTGCTTGTTTTAAAATTCAACTTTGTATCAATTTTCCACAAAAAAGGAGAAATCGAGACGGTATCACTAATCAACGATACTTCTTTTGAATAATGAAAGAATTATATCGGAACGGGTGCAAGCCGCTTATTAATGTCTCCGTTCTTCATACTTTTTGTTTTATTATCCTTTCCTCAGTTGATAAATTCTCAAAGACGACGTCACGCACCGCCTCGTTCCATTTCTAACGGCTCGCCCCTTACCACTAAAGTTCACATGGGTTCTTACTTTTCGAAACTACTACAATTTGTGTAGGGTCTTACACTGACTATTTTTTCGAACGCTCTAGAATGATAATATCCCTTTAGACACAATAACAGTAAGGAGGTATTCTAGTTTCAATTAAAAGAATTTTATTAAAGCAATTTATCTGTAAAAATTTTTAAGAGATTTGAGAGAGCTTGACTATCCTAAGCTTATAAATAATCTAATATAGTAGTGAAAGAAAGAATGTGTGTGTGTGTGTGTGTGTGTGTGTGTGTGTGTATTGTTTACATACGTGTTGTTACACAATACGTTCCTCTTGTTAATCATGTTCGTTACTAAAATATTTCATTTTATATCTTATTTTACATAAACTTTTATGTTGAAAAATATTATTATATGCAATAAATAGCAAAACCTCTCACATAAAAGCCGTTTATATTGAAACTGATATAAGTTCACTTAATCCCTCCACGGAAGTGCTTAAAACTATCATGCGATAATATATACAATTCCTTTATATGATTATTATATGCACACATATATTTTTTTAAATGCATTAGACATCACATGTGAATATGAATGTTCAAGTAAACTGACTTAAGTCACTTTTAAAATGATCGGTTTCTAGTCTTCATTCTATTACAAGAATGAAGTTATACAGACTTCTTCGTTTCTTTTGATACATTTGGCGAGAAATATTAAAATCGTCTTCATCTTTATCAATTTCGTGTACCCTCGAAAAGTAGGCAATGAATTTAATAACAATATGGAGTTACTTGCTACTTAGGAAACTATTTATCTATGCTGACGCGTTATTAAAAATACAAAGAAGATATTATCTCTGAAGATCGATGGGGCGAGTTTCGAATGAAAAATGTAGCTTTCGTTATTGTTTGGCAAAAACGGGTGAACACAAAAGCGAAAGTCAACTTTCATTCAAACAAATATCTGGGCTTGTCGAGAATGAATGAATTCGTTACGTAACGAATGTAACTCACTCATGAGTTATGAAAATTTTATGTTAAATTAAAACCAGCATCTGTGCTAACAACAACTAAATCATAAATATATAATTTATTTAAAACCATAACTGTATTGAATGCTTGTTAGAGACACAGCATAGAATGGCGTGTTTTATTGACTAACCAGCCACGGTGTGTGTTGTATTGGTGTATGAACGACGATGGCAAGGAATGAAACGAGGAAAAATTCCCGTGAACAACTCTTTTAACATAAATTGGAGAACAGTTAATCTAAACACAATACAGAGGGATTTGGCCCACCATTAAATACCTTACAGAACTTTGCTTAATACTTTTATTCATGTAATATGTTTTCAAAACAAGGCTTCATATGGGAAATGGGCAGATAGACTAGTCTAGATCGATTCACAAATCGCTGGGTGTAATAAAAGACCGAGTCTTTCTCAAGCTCTTCTGAGTGTTCTATACATGTCGACAAGCTTAATATGCGCTTGTATCACAAGTGGTGTAGAGTGTAATAAAATGTCTCTTTTACTGAATTGTAGCAAGTGATATAATCAGATTAGATTATGTGGCGAACGCCTACCTCTTGGAAAAGGCTTTAATTAATCAGTTAACTGTATCGACTTTATTAGAAAATGAGCATTTGACTTACGTCGCAAAAATTCAACGGTGACGAGTAAACTCGTCATTCACAAAGTATGTGTAACGTAAAATTAGGTTGTAATGAAACGGCTTTTTCAAAACATTGTTATGGCAAATATACATTTATAAATCCGGCAAGGTCCAACAAGGATGGATCATGACAACGATACTCGTCATAGTACAAAATGCTGTACTTTTTTCATGATGACCACAGACAGTTAACTGGTTAATAATTAGAAGAAGGTAGATACTTAGTTAGGTATAAGTACAAACACTGCCGAGTTGAGAAAAGCACAAAAACAATAGTACAACAAAACTTTAGTTTCTCGATTTCACTTTACAATTTGATGCTAGAAAACCAAATATCTAAGCATGCGGATCACATGGGAAAGATTAAAAAACGATTGCCAACATTACGCTAAGAAAGTTTCTAAAAAAGGGTGAACCCATTTCATTAACGAATTTCCCTTTAAATGAGAAAACGTCAGTAAATAAGTGATTTTTAAAAACTTTTCTGCATTTGTTAAAATTTCAATTATTTCTTTGCCAAATATTTTTCTTTCTTTCAAGAAAGTTGGTTTTACTAAAGTAAAAAATTTTGTGATAATTCTTTGCGTAGATTCTAAGAAATTCGAATTCTTTTGTTTTCCGCATCTTAGACAAAAATCACTTAAGAAATTTAAAATTAAATACAGAGTTTAAAGAATTTTTGTTTTTATATTAGAAGTAGAGAAATGTTAACAAAAGCAAAAAGCTTTAAAAGCATTTCTTATATAAAATGATAAAGTTACGACTCTGATAAGGTAACAAGTAAGACAGTTATATTCGACTTTGGCCGAAGCTTTTTTACTCACAATATTTCCATTAAAGCAAGTGAAAACACTATAGTGTAGCAACGCCCACCATCAAATACTCTACACCATTCTGCAGTTATCTACTTTCCAAAATACGTCATTATAGGGAAAATATTCGAGGAAGTGGCCCACTCCAAAGAAGCCTTTTTCCTGGAACCAAAATACTCCAGTGTATCAAATTTCATAAAAATGTAACAAAAATTACGTCATGTAGGTTGAGCACAAGCGAGATATATAGGCTGAGGGACAGACAAGCTTAGATCGATTCAGGAAATGATTGTGAGCTGAGCTCTACAATAAAAGGTGGATCTATCTCAAATCTTTCGTAATGTTGTTTACATCCTTACAAACTTAATATGTGCTTAAGTGGGCGTGGTTAACTCTTTTCTGTTTTGTGCAAATAACGTAGGCGAATCCATAGGAGATGGAAATGCAAATATTTACCGTTTTATCTATTTTCGAAAAGAAAGGTATTCTTCGTTCGTGTGAGCAAGGACTTTGACCGATTTTGTTCACTTTCAACAACAACTTGTGTACGGAAATTTTCAAACTTCTTAACTTTTGCGATCAAAAGAATATTTAGTACGCATACGGACAGATGGGCATGATTAGATCGATTCAAATTTTGATAACTGATAAGGTTTTTGAAGTTTTCTGCCGGATGCTGCAAACGTTTTGACAAAGTAATCACACCGCCATTCTTGCGGGATGGATATAAAGAATGAAGGAGATCATACTTCGATTAAAAGAAAGCATTCCATATGCCATACACATATACTACCGGCTTCATAACTTGAAATAAAATATCATCAGCTAGCAACGGAAATGTCTTAATAAAATCTGAAAAGAAATTCTTGAGTGTGGTTTGTTTTTTATTACTCTTTACTTTTAAGCATAGAGAAAAATGAAGTAAAATCAGCTGCAGAGAATGAGAACAAAATCAAACATACTTATTATTACTTCTTTCGATTGAGAAAATGGTTTACATATTGAATTTTTTCCTCTTCCGCATTTTAATCAAGACGAATGATTTTATTTCTTAAATATAAATACTAAAGACATACTGCTATTGAAATTTCAATAATTGTTTCAGTTTGCACATGTGCCGAGAATATTGTAAGAAGTAATTTATTGTCTGCGACTTATGTGTGAACTTAAATGATATGTTAAACGTTCTAGGAAGTACGCATATTCCGTCTTTTTTCATTCGAAAACCAACAAAAGGTATCGCGAAATTACGAAAAGACATGTGTCGCGATATGTGTTGTACGACAAGCACGCCTTACACGCGTAAGGGTGTGTTTGCCGCCTTTTCATTTCGAATCTTCTATTCATTTTAATTATATATTTTCCTTTGCTTTGTCGCATTTTCCTCTTTGTTCGTCATATTCCTCAAACAAGAAGCAAGAAAGTAAACGAAAGCACTCTCGCTTTCTCAAACCGACCTAATAAGTAAATTCATAAATAAAAAAGTTTTATAGTTGAGGCAATAAGCATGATGTATAGAACATCATTTTTCGTTATACACTCATCGATTCGGAAGAAATTTTCGATTTGATATAAGCTTATCCGTCCAGCTGTCCGCCTTGCATTCTGTTTTCAACCTATAAGTCGCCAACCATACTACTTCCTATATAACGCAATATTTTAAAAAGTCATTAAATAATTATTGCAAGAGAATTGTAGGTGTAAAGTGTTTAATAGTGCGCCCTGGACCACTAGAACGTTTTCACTTGTTCCATTATCAGTAATTCTTCTGTCTGCTAAATATGTTTGGAAAGAGATAAGAGTAAATAAAAAATAAGTAAGAAAATAAAACTCGTTCGAGACCGAATCTTTTATAGTCACCACCGTTTATCCCAAAAAAAGACAAAAGCAATTCTCATGCTCTATACTATGGAGTGGGCGCAGTTATATTCTTCTATTTTCAAAATAAATGTTTTTGTCGTAGAAGTATGTGAGCGTTGTAGGCGTGTCCTTTAAAAAATTTATTTTAATCCCAAATTCTCTTTCAAATTTTTAGGCGATATTTTAAGAGACGCTAACGGGAAAATATTTACCGCAAATACTACAAAGTTGCGCAAGCAACCAGGTGCACGGACGGACAGGCGGACATGGTTAGGAGCTTTTCTCTGGTTTTTGAAGCTTTTCTCTGCGTATTATAAAAGTATTGAAGAAATAATCAAATTTTGATATTGAGAAGGCGTGGTCAAGTTTTTTCATTTTTGTGCACAAATGCTAGAGCATCGCGCTTGTGCATTTATTTGCTATAGTTTATGAGTAATAAGCAAAAAACCTATTTTTCATTACTTTTTAATAACAGAGGTGTTCTCAGTTTACGCGGTGCTGTAGGCGTATCCAATGCCAACCTGCGTGCAAGAACTTCCAATGTTTTTGCCAAAATTGAACTCGATGCGGCCATGAGAATGTTTACAACAGCAAACACTACACAGACGGACAGACGGACAGACGGACATGCTTAAATCGATTTAGAATTTAATGCTGATCAAGAATATATGTACTTCTTGGGATCTCTGTCGCTTCCTTCTGGGCGTTGCAAAGGTTTTGACACAATGATTATGCCATTCATCCTTTGGTGATGAGTGTAATAAAGACTATAAGTGGGATGAACTAACACAAACTGCTATTGCTTTTGTAATTTGAAACATTCTTTCCATGAGTTTTCTATGTTTCCATTTTTACTAAATCTTTTGCAAAACACATAATAAGGTTCTTTTTTTCTACATATGTTTTCTATGCAGATATTATACAAGTATTTCTATGTATATTTTTCAGATAACGATGCACGATAAACGACTATATTGAACTTACTTAAAATTATAGATATAACTGAGCAGAACATCCATTATCTCACTCCTTTACAAACCATTGCGATCACAAGTCAATATTGACTTCACATCCAGTAACACATTGTTAGGCAAAGCACGTATAAGAACATTCCATAAAAATCATTCACATTTCTTCCGCTTCCGCAGGAAATTTTTTTTTTTTGCTCTCATAATGAATATTCAATCAATATCCAGAACCGTTTTCGTAAATTACGTTTTTTTTCTAGTAAAGTCATTTAAGATTTCGTCAAAGCAAATTCCGGTCGTTAAAATACCGCTACGTGAAATGACTTCTGAGATTTTATGTTTCTATCCAAGTCTTCCTGCGATTAAATTCGCGGCTTTGAATGGTCGTCTCTTCAGGTTAACGTAAGCTTTGTTTACAATTCTTACGAGATCTATTTAGGAATTATTTACAGGAACTTGTATTTACGATGCTACTTCTGGTCTTGTCCATTGCAGTATATACAATTCACTCTGCTGAGTCGACTGTCTTTGCTTTCGTAAAGACTCTGTTTATACAGCCTTTCACAAGCTAGTTACTAATGCCGAATTTCATTACCATGCTGCCCTCTTCTAACCTGTGAAATGTTCGGCAATTTGTTTTTAATCTTTCCGCCGAGCGCCAGCTGTGTCATCAGGTAAAATATCTTTCGAATTTGGTTTCTTGCAAGTCGGTTGGTTTTCAAGCAGACTCATTTTATCAAATAAGGTACTTTCGTAACATACGAAGGCATTATGGTTATTGTGCCTAATGTCATTTTGGTCCCACACATACGTTTAATATGTTCTCTATGCACATATTTTTTTCCTTTCTATATAATATTATTTTGTCTCTTTGTCTTGTGTTTATAGATTTCTCATTATTAGTATCACCCTCGTAGGCAGAGCTGGCTATATTGTTTTATACTATTTGACATTACCCCTTGTGCATTGATTAAGTCTTTCACTCTTTGTAAATACACTTAAATTACCACAATGTAGGAAATGTATTAACTAAAAATTGACCGGAAGCCGGTGTCGTTATCACATCCGAAAAAATATCAGCTGCTTTGCAATGTAATTGTCAGTCATTCAGCACCGCCGATTATGACACTTCGGTTTAGAGCAAATGTCAAGAGCATTTTCTTTTTCTCACTCATCGAATGGATGGATGCAAGTTTGGCAATGCAAAAGTATCCGCGTAAACTAAACTGAGGAACTAAGACTTTAGACTGAAAGACGAGCGATCTAGCTAGGCATAGGGTAATGCTTAGATGACACTTTATTATTCTCTAGACAGTTCCATTAATGGAAAGTTGGCCGCCGCATGGGTCGTTAGGATTGATGTAATTAAACACCATACCTTAGGCCTCCCTTAGTTGATAAGAGGGAATTGAATACAATAAAAACTAAACCGAAATACAGGCGTTTCGGTAATTTATCGAGTTAAGCTATAAACGAAGAATGGTACTGTTTTGAAGCAATTTTAGATGCACGGATAGCTCAACGAACTAACTAACACACAAAACAATGAGAGACAAAAAACTCCCCACAGCCAAGGTCTTCCAATCTTTAGATTATATGCGCTTTTATTCTGAACGCTCTCAGATTGACTCACTCTTTGTGCTGCATGTTCAAAATGTATTAACATGAAGAAAGAAGAAGCACATGTTTTTAACAAAGAATGAAAACAAATTCAGAGAACAATATTTGCTGTAAAACTTTATAATCAGTGTAATGTTTAACAAAAAAAAAAAAAAAAAAACGAAAAAGTTGGATAAGTTTGATCATTATAATATGTTAGTTGCAGCCGAGACATAGCGACCTAATAGCGACGCTACCACATTGATGGGAGAATGTGATATAAATGTGCAGCTATTTGTTTACGCGAATGGCAGGCATTGGTACGCCTGTATATAAAACGATGTTACTACACTACTACACTACTATTTCGACAATACTGTACCCGTTAGTTTTTGAGTTCGTTTTAATATGACCAATGCTAGAAAAAATTGAAATGGAAGAGAAAGAAATAGGGTGACAATGGTCGTAGTCTAGTGACTCATCGAATATTATGCCCTTGCCGACTGAGCGCTCGTTGCAGCTACGACCAAAGAACACCCTACGAAATTTGAGATTTGAACACGCAAACACTGATTTGGTAGTCGCGGTTCTTACCTATTCGGTTACTCAGGTATACAATGGCTAGCATTAGTTAGTTTTTAGAGTATGACACCAATGTATGAATTGAGAGACGTCCAGCATCCATATGATGGCTTAACATATGTATGTCATAATTTATCTAATTTAACGTTTATTCATATGGTTATACTCTACCACTTGTGGTACAAGGATGTATTAGGTCACTCGAAGAATTCTCCCCGGTTGCAAGCATCTTTTTGTGGCCTGCTCTTTTCAAATGATTCCAAACTGTCATGTGGTTGATGTTTAGAAATAAATTTGAAGACTTAAGTCTTGAAGCACTAGCATCTAAAGTTCTCGGCTTCATTGAAAGCTCTAGCTCACTTGAGAGTTGCCCCAAAGACCATTGAATTGCTCGGCCGAATCTTGTACCAACTCGGCTATGCAGGCGGAATTTTTTACTTCTGTACATCGAAATTATTCTTGGTATTTGTATTTCTTAATATGTTGGATGAGTTTGCACTAGTTTTGCCAGGATTGATAAGGATGAAGTTAGGATTGTACGAAGATAAGCGCACGATGGGATGACATCTTGCAGAGGACGGGCAATGAACGGACATCGGACAAGACCTGAACTATCAAACACATTTTCTTTGAATCCTTTTGTTTTTGTTAATTTTATTTAATTTAACTCTGACGGTACAATGTTTTTCTTTTTACTTTTCTTTAACAGTAAACTGTTTACAATCTTCACTACGTGCCAGTTTGCAATAAATAAAGGAAAGAAATACATAATGGCGTTTATTATCTAACTGGAACGCATAACCATAATCCTTAGTTATGGTCACAATTTAACTTAGTAATTCTGTAAGTAACATATCGACTTTATCAATTCTTATATAACATAATTCATGGAGAGATTAATTTTTTCGATGCAACGTAATTCTAGGATTATAGTTTCGAGTTCGTTGACTCTTATATAATTGATATAAGGATTATTTTTTCGATGCATTCATTGCAAATTCTACTTAAAATTGCTTTCTCTGTCTCACCTTTCTGTACAGCATAATTTTCACAGTGAATCTCTAAAGCAAAACAACTTTTACGTGAAAAAACCTTTTTTGTTATTTCTTCATTAGCCATCGGTCTGAACAATTACTACTAGTAGCACAAGCATTGTGATTACTTCAGCTTTATGATTGTTTTTTGACTTTTCACAAACGGAAATCAAAGTCAAATAGTTTAAGGGTGAGGATGAGCGATATATACATTTTCTCGAAACACTTGCAACGTACAGAAGAAAAGTTCTGAGACCCAATAAAGTATACATGTCCTGTTATAATGATTCTCCTAGCCGCAAAAGTGAAGCTCTCGACATCAAATTTGGCATAATGTTGGAAGCTCTTGTATGCAGGTGGGTTAGTGAAAACGGTCGCAATACTCGGCTACAGTGCAAAGTGAACTGCTTTCCAAAGTGGGGAAAAATTGGTTTTCTGCTTATTGTTCACAAACTATAGCAGATAAGCCCGGAAAACCTTAAATGTATATTCGAAAGGCTATGTTGTAGTATCTGTACCCAGTATCATAATATATATAAAAATTTCATTGTTTTCGCAAAGCTTTTATAACGCCCAGAAGTGAGTCTCAAAGAGGTCAAATATATACACATTCTTGGCCAATGTCCAATTCGTAGAGC
The DNA here is from genome assembly GCF_014805625.2 of Glossina fuscipes. Taxonomy (NCBI): domain Eukaryota; kingdom Metazoa; phylum Arthropoda; class Insecta; order Diptera; family Glossinidae; genus Glossina; species Glossina fuscipes. The sequence continues at coordinate 42,093 of NW_024006383.1, read as the reverse complement.
ACATAAACATGTCCGTTCGTTCGTCTGTTCATCTGACTATCTGCTCGCTTGTGTAGCACCTGTAGTAAACAAGCTGACCGGTGAAAGCTAAAAATACCTTTGCCGTGTTTTTTTCTCGCTACACATAAACTGCAACAGACAAACGGTACAGATTTTCACTTTTATTCTAAAAAAAAAAAAAAAATCAGCTATGCCTACTCAATGTTATAGAGCATAAAAATGTAGTTTTCTTTTTTCAGTCTCTTTTCCTAGTCTAGCAGCACAAAGATGACAAAGGTACAAAGGATTCAGTCCGAACTGAATATAATTTCTTTACTTGTTATCATTGTTTTTTAAACATTACGGCCAGATTAGAATTAATTTAAATTAATTACTCCCTTAGTGTAAATTAAAAAAGATTTTAAACAAATAAGAATAATTCAGTAGTTTGTGGAAAAAAGGTGAAAAAATTAATTCGAAAAAAAGGCGTCCTTTTCGCAGAATAAGTTGTTGGTCAAGCCGGTTTTTATTAATCATTTTTCTTTTTTCTCAAACGTGAGGCTTTTTATTCCAATATCCTGGATTTTTTTATGATTTTAAATAAAAGGCTTAAATACGCATGTATGTATGTATTTACTGGCCAGCAACAAAAGAGAATGGTAATAATTGGTTAAAAGCTGCTATTTTTCACTTTACAAAATACGCATTAAAAACTGAAAGGCACGTGCACGTGACACGTAACATGTACCAGGAAAGAAATATTTAAATAATGTACGAAGTTTACAATTATCTTGCATTGAATGAGACATTTCAACTCAGCATAAGAATATTGCGAATTGCTTGCTAAAGTACGGCTTATTAGACGGGAGTGGGCGCGATCATGTTTGCATGAAGCCTTTAAACAGATTTGATTGATATTTTTACGAAAAGTTTGAAGTCATAGTTGCTGGGAAGGACAAAATCGCCCCTCGCTCAAAAGAACTTGAATTGTCGATGAGCATGTATGCCATATAGGTTCATATATAATATGAATATGTGAGTGTGATAGAATTAGTGTTGTAGTGGTAAATTGATTGAAAACCTTCAATGTATATAAAAGAAATTGTAACAAATAATGGAAATTTTAGCCACATGGCACTTTACATAAAATTCCTTAAGCAGAATAGACGGCTCCTATACCGAAATATATAAGTAAGTTAATAATGCGATATGTGTGCATGCAAAAGGTGTGTGTATGTGATATAATTTATATAGAGAGCTAGGGTGCACTGTTCTTCGTTGAGGAACTCCTAAGGTTTCTTCTAGGGAACTCGGGCTTCCATATTCTTCCATTTTTCTACTAATACTAGATATGCTTATGAATGGATCTGTACTCTTTTCAAGTCCAATCGCTACTGACCAAGCACTCCGACAACAAATTGTAAACAAGGCAAGTAAGAAAATTAAATTAAATTAAAAGTGCCACTAAATCTTTTATACTTATCATCCTTAACCTATAAACGAATAAAAAAAGGACGAATATAAATTTATACGTATTCGGACAGCGAAGATGTTCTTAGCGCTGATTGTATAGACGTGTACCCGCCGTAGGCATGTTCCCTGACCTGTTTTAGAAGTTTATAGGCGATACCGTCGTTTTCACGAAGAGAGGAATGCTTACCACAAATACTACACAATTGGGCGCACGGACATATGAACAAACTGACGGACAGATATGCTTAGATGCATTCCGAATTTGAAACTGGTCAAGAGTTTATCTACTTTATACAGATTTCGAAGCTTGCTGCTGCGTGTTAAACAGCATTGAGTGGGCGCGGTCAATTATTCCAATTTTCCAACGGGTGCTACACCATTGCCCATAGAATATACCTCAAAATTGTTGCAGATTTATCTGCAGTAGTTTATGAGTAGTGAGACAAAAAAACAATTTTTTATCCCTTTTGAAAAGCAAAGGTGATCTTACTTTACGTGGTACTGTACTGTACGAGTGTCCTTCGACCGATTTGGCCTCATTTCAATATTAACTTGCGTGCAAGAACTTCCAATGAGTCTGCAAAATTTAAAGTCGATGGCGTCATTTTTCCGGCCAGGAGAGTTTGTACAACAGACGGACAGACGGACATGCTTTAATCTGATGCTGATCAAGAAGAATAAATATATTTTGTGGGATATCTGAGGACTTTTTTGAACACAAAAATGAATACACCCCTCACCCACCCTCATGGTAATGGGTATAAATGTAACTAAATCCGTTAGAAAACTTTAAGCCACTGGAGAATGTTTGGGAATATGTTAACTAATCTATTACTTCGTCGTGTTGCAAAGAGAGATGATTAGTTTTTCATACCGCCACGACTCCGTAGTAATACTTAATATGCACACATTAAAGCTAGCAATCATTTGACTAGCAAAGGGACAAAAGACAAATTAAGCGAACGTATCGTTGCCCCAGATATGTGTGCGCACATGCAAAATTAAAGTTAATTTTATTATTCAAATTTAAAGACCTTTTTAAACAATCACATACATGCCGTACGTATGCTTAGTAGTTGAACGATATCCTGTATTAAATGTCAACATCCTTATATGTTTGTGCAGATCTGTGCTTCTATATGTACAGTAATTTTTATTTTATGATATTTTTGAAACGTCAGCAAAAGCAAAAAAGTCAAACAATTTTTGCATTTAATTTTACATAAAAGTTTCTTTGGGTTTTAATAATATACGCGCGCGTTAACACACACTCAGGGACAATAATGCCATCATCCCCCATCGCCAACGTTTAATATCCGAGCATAAGTAGAGCGTGTCTTCCTGACCGTATAACTAGTCAACTTTGGCTTATTTTTTTTGTTTTTTTCTCTTTGTCTTTTTTTCTTTACAAAAGCAATGATTCCCCGATGTAAAGCAGATTTCCTCTTATAAATATATATATATATATATATATATATATATAGATGTGTGTATAAAACACTTAAATGCAAGTATGTAAGCAAACACACATTTACACTTACTTGCATTCATGTATGTATTATGTGTTGCGTATTATGGTTGTTTGCTTGGTCGCTGGTTACAATTCGTGTTGTGCACTTACAAAGAATCTGCCGCAACAGCGTGTTGACATCAAAACGACCTTATTGTTCACATTTTCAATATCTTAAACATTATTTTCATTTAATTTTTATATGCAAGCTATGCTATCCTTACGCACATATACACACCCATGCACGCTCCTACGCTCATAAATGCGCTGTAATAACCATTGTGATGATGATAATGATGATCACCATAATGATGGCGATGCTGTTGATGATGTTTTTTTATTTTTGTTTTGACTTGCTGTAACCCGAGAGCAATAAGAAGAAGAAGAAGAAGAAGAAGAACAAAGCATGTTTGATGGCGTCATCAAGGTTTTTGTCCCCATTCTAGACACTTACATCTTTCTTGCATCTGTATACATTTGTGTGTGTGTGCGTTTGTGTATGTGTGTGTGTGTATGTGTATATCTATCCTATGCAATTTAGTTTTGCATTCATGCCAAGCGGTGTTGGCGATAATTGTATTGGTGCACATTTTCGTGTGCAACACTTCCTCTTCCGTTACTTTCTTCTTCCTTCTTACTTCTTACTATGTTCTATGCGCATTCTGAATATCTAAAGTACTTACAATTCATTCTATGACTTAAGTTTATACAAATTGAAATGTTTACATTAAAAATTTTATTTCCTTAGCTCGTCGTCTTCTTCTATCCGAAAGTATATTAATGCCGTCACTTCGTTTGCAACACCCAAATAAAAGAGAATTGCAAACTGCCTAAAAAATATATGTGTGTGTGTGCTTGGTAAAGAAAACATTCCAGAAGCTTTGCCCACTTTCATATTAACCCTTTCTTGACGGCAATGACTGCCGTATGTAGATGCCATCAATCGCTATGATGCGTCAAATAACCGGCGTACATAGGCGGCACCCATTGTGCGAGGGTAAAGATTTCGAGTCAATCAGAGTGACTTTGTATTAAAAACAGAAGGGACCGCTTTCCACGCTTTACCTTTTTTGAATAAAACAAAGCTTTTCCTACGCTTGCTTTTTACGCCGCCATTAAGCTTTTGTTTAAACAACAAATTCAGTTATAATGAAATTCATTCAGTTTATAATGACACCCGTTAAACACGACAACGTCTTTTGTTATTGCTCTCGAAATCATTGATTTTTTTCTTCTCCTTCTTTTTTTTCGTTTATTTCCCAAGCTTGCTTTCGCATACATAGCACACAGTACTGCTTAACATTCTATGTAAACCTAAGTGCTCTGTAATATAACTCTGCACAAATTACATAGTACTAGCAATTATTCCTTTTCAAAGTGTGCACAAATTAAAGGTACATACTATCAAAGACTTAACAAACACACAAACATAACTAACCTATATTGTCCAAACGTGCTTGCCTATTAAGAAAGTGTAGCAAATATTATTACACCGTCACGTGACTTTGTCGGATACTTATCGGATAGATCATTTTTAGCGATTTTTGAACTTTCAGTCACCAAGCGTCACAAGGCATGTCTCTTGTTTGTGACTCTGTCTCATAAAAAAAACTAATAGCAAGGATTTTTACTTTGACTATTGGTTCGGTATACCAAAATTTGATACAAAAGCACAAATGTTATGAAAAGGAAATCTTTTTTTTCCCGTTATGACTAGCGGCCGATCGCAATGGCAAATTACGGATATATATTAATTTTGCGCATATACGAGTACGATATCTCATTGCAGTTAGAAGAATAGTGGTAAGGTGAAATTACTATTTACGCTCGGAAATACTCACATGTAACTCTTCTTGTGCTAGTGGTTTGATTGGTTTATTAACAAGAAAAACATTATTGTCGATTAATCGTTTTTCTTTTTAAATCTTACATTACAGGGGAATATAAAGCATGCGCGAATATACATAATACTCAGAAGGACTTGGGATAAACTCCCCTTTCATTATATCGATCAGTTCAGAATCACTCACTGAATCGATTTACGCTTTTCTATCCGTGTGTGCGTCTTGTTTTTTTGTGTTCAACCAACAAGTCCCAATCTTTAAAATATTTTGAGGAAAAGAAGAGGAAATAATTCGGACCGGATCACTTTTTCGACCGCTTCCCTTACGACGCTTTCTTTTGAAAAGTCTTTAAACGAATAACTGTAGTGAGAAAGAGACGCATGGCTGGCATGCTGATGATGAAGAAAATGAATTGATGATTGGCGACCAGCCAATCGAGGATCCAGGAAATGAAGAAGGCAACGAGAAACTAGGTAAAGACTATTTGCCGATAGGTGCGGAATCGGGGAATGGTAAAAAATTTGATCAATTGAAAATGTCGGATGCTGTTGAAGGTTCTGGAGATTTAAGCGAAATTAATATACATTTACACACACCAATACTTGGACATATGGAGACTAGTTCGGAAACGTTAGGAAATCATGTAACCGACGAACCCTTATCGGCGAATGATGACGACGATGCTTTAGGACACATGAGGCGGGGCCCATTGCAGTCTTTTTACTTGTTTTTTTTTTTTTTTTTTTTTCTGAAGAAGAAATATTTGTGCTTTGTTTTAAAAATGTATTTCTGAATGATGAAATTAATCCGTGACTCAAGAGCAAATATCTCATAGCAACACTCGAAACCAAATGTGTGATAAAATGAAAACTAATGCTAAAATTTGATTTGCTGAAGAACACTTATCCGAAATGTCCAATTTACAGCTACATAACAAAACAGATACGGAAAGCAACAAACTCGAAAATCTGATTTACTAAAATGAGTGAGTGTGAGTGCTATTCAACTCAAGTTGCTTATCATTACTAGAGCTACATGAGGAGCGTTGAAAGTACCACTTGCAGGTCACATTTGAGACTTTAAACAAATTTTTGCTATCGTCAGAGCAAACCCATTACCAAATTTGATATGTTTTTAGATGCATTAGAAATATATTCGCAAATATAATATGCAATCTCCGTTGGATATATAATAACATATCCCAGGAGAGTGTTTCATGAACTCACTCTTACCATCGTGTCATCGAATCAATTGAAAGCCTAATATGTTTATTCATACAACATCCCGCAATAAGTTGATGCAGATATGAAAACATAATAGAAAAATGTTTTCTAAAACAAGCTCATGTGCACTAAAAATATTCAATATTTTATATGAACATTCACTTAACATGAATGTTTATATAAATGAATGTTTATATAAAATTTCATGTTTGTATAAAATAAAATAAAAGGATTTATTAATATTGTGGTTTTTACAGTGCAAGTCTCGAAATTTGTACAAAAAAATTTGTTCATATTTTTTAAAACTAAAATGGCGGTATCATCAACAGCCATCCCAAAACAATGCGTTCTACACCTTGACCTCTCTTAAGCTATCATCAGAAATGTTCTCAAAGTAGCAGGGATATTATGAGCAACATCACGGCGTTCGGATGAAATGTGTAATGTGTGTGTGTGTGTGTGTGTGAAAGTTCTCGTAAAAAAAAATGCCGGTTGTTTATAAGAGTCTATAGAGACTAATGACCAAAGAATAAGATTAAAGAGAAAGTACCAAAAAAAAGTGAATGAAGTGAATAAAGAAAAAGAAATTCCGGAGCCGGTTCACGGTCCTCGATATCGTGTAAACATAATTCGATAGCAATTTTATGATCGAATATACGATCAACAGCTGTCAAGTCTCTACTACTTGTTACACCACGACCATAAACCATAGAGTTGATCGCGTTTATTTAATCGAGCTTAGTCGATATCAAGAAATGTAAATCGGCCGCAGGTACATAACATGAACATAAAAATTACATGAAAATTCATGATTTTTGTGAAAGCCCTCATGTCGGCGAATACTCAAAGGTCAATGTGGCCTAAATTTTATACACTTTCGCTTGTCAAAGTCTGTTATTATTTTCCAGTCAAGCTTCTGCCATAGCATACCACAAGTTAGACTTTGTCTCCATAGAAGAGTTTACTTCCGTGAGAGACTATGATGCGGTCTAGAAAATAGATCTATGTGATCCGAATTCCCTGTCGTTAATTCACCAAGGACAAATTTCCATAATAAAAAATTAAAAATTTGTCGTTTTTAGCATACGAAGTCTTATTCTTCTTCAGAACCCTTATATGATTAGAGATACAAAAAGTAGACCTACGTGGTTGGAGCTCGTCAAGATTCAACTTCCATAGGTACCATTATATGGTAATGGGGTCAAAAAATGAACCCATCCCAATGTTTTCACACTAATTTGGAATGCCGGATGGCTGTTACTAAGCGATTTATGTCCCGGAATCCTAAGAGTTACAATATTTTTTCTCCTAATCACTTATCAAAATAAGACGTTATAAGCGGTGCTGGAGAAAAAGTGGTCCGATCTGAAAGGTCGACGCTTTCGTCGTTTGGGCCAAAGCACATCAATGTATCACATTTCATCAAAATGTCTCGAAAATTTTGACCTGTACGACCAGACAAAGGGCAAAGGGCAAACAAGCTTTAGAAAAGAAAAGAAACGGGATCTATCTCAAGTGCTTCTTTGTACCACAAGTGCTTCAACAAACAATTACGCAGATATTCCCAGAAATTTCTACATCAATCATTCGATGTGGTGTTCCTGAAAATTCGCTCGAATTCTAGGGATTTATTTTATTTTCTCTTAAGTAATTCTGATAAAATATTTGCTTGCTTACTATTACACTGAATAAAACTCAATTGTTTACAATCGCATGTGCATCTCGTTTGCTTAATGAATGTGATGAGTTCGACCCCGCCTGTGCGAAGACCGCTCTTTCCGCCTATCTTTTTTGTTTAGGCGTTCATTGCGAGAAAAAAAAAAGAAGAAGAAGAAAAATAGTGCACAAAAAAAATTGAAGAGTAAACAAACTGTCTGGCAACAAATCATATAAATGTACAAACACTGAATCATTGATTGTAAAAGTAGGCCGTGGCAGTGCAATGCATGAACGAACATGTTTCCATTTAATAAAACAGTGAAACTAAAAAGTATAAGAAAAAAACAATGCTTTTCTTTAAAATCAATGAAGCGAAGCGAGTATGAAAGTTACAAACAATATTCGAAACAAACAAAACGGAAACTTTTTCCTATATAAAAATTTTAAAGTTGTAAAATGTACATAAAATTTATTGCAATAGTTAAGAATACTTTTAAAGCCCGAAGGCAGGAATGCTGATTGTGAAGCCCGAGCATGAGAATATTGCGATATTTACATCTTTAGACATGCGTGCATAGTTTTCTTCAAAGAATGAAATAAGATTTCTAGGGAACGCTAGGGAAGCTGTCTTCTAATCGAAATTGTAGTAGAACACAGACAGTTTCTTTTTTCATGCTTCTGTTAAGCTTGCAAAGTTGAAAAGTGATTTTGCATTAAAGTCCCTAGAGCCTTAACTTGCTTAACGTTTAGTGGAGGATCAGTTTCAATGAACCGGATTTGCCTTTAACATATACTTAACAAAATTCTTTAGGTTCTGAGAAAAAATTTCATGTGATCAATGAACCTTCTCGTCGGTTGTTGATCTGCCGAAATTTAGAAAAGGAAAAAGAAGAAGATAAATAGATAGTTAGTGCTTAAATGAGAATCATTTCTCCTAGAGTTTCTGTCTTTTTTTTTTTTTTTTGAATGACAGTTTTTATCCCAAATCTCCGATAAAAGTGAGAATGTTAGGTAAAGATTAACTTTATTATTAATAGGCATTTTATTGTTTAACCAGATAATTGTGAGTACATACGTCATGATCTATTCATTCTTCCTCGAATTTCGTTTTAGAATATGTTTCTGTCATTTTGTCAAATCGTTTCGTTATTCGTACTCAATGTTTGACTCTAAAGAGGTCGACACAGTTGACTGGTTAATGGATTTTTCAATAAAAGACACTCTTCTTTTTTGTTTAGCTGTGGATTTCTGATCTTGGATAGACTACAAGTTAAAAATCTACTAGAATACGCATCGCAGCCAAATACATTTTTCTCCTATCATATGATCGGAACAGGTTGTTTTATTGCTTCTACGTTCCATAAAGAATCAGTGCAATTAGCACATTTGTGTGCAGTTTGTGTGTTACGTTGGATTTGTTGTATTTCGAATCAAAAAATAAGATAAGTCTGTTTCTTCGTTCGAGGTGGATACCGATTCAGGTGATTCACGAGTAATTCGACGCTTATTATTTTTGCTTCTGTAGACATGAAGGCAACATGTCTCACGACATAGCTTACTCTTCACATTGGGGTAATAAAAGGAAGTCAATTGCACGCAATGATATAAAAAGATCTAAAGTTCTGCATTTTCCGAAATCGATAACAATCAACATGATTGTGCTGTATGTGTGTGTGGATAAACGGATGCCTTTTTACTACCAGTGTTAGAAAAGCAAGCCAGATTTCTTTATCTTCGGAACTTGATATCGATACCGGTGATTCGTCGCACTACACTTGGACAATCCATTGTAGCATTCTTCATTTTCCGAAATCAGTAATAACGCAGGTTGTTCTCCGCGTGTGGAAATAAGCGGAAATTGTCATGGGTGTAAAAGGTCAAGCCAAAGTTGTATACCTTCCGTAATTGATAGCAGCACCCACTGTTCATCAAACAAACAGCAACAAAACGAAATAAGGCGGATGTATTTAATTTAGCGTAAACTGCGCCCTCCAGGGAGTTAGACGATCCCTTTAAGCTAAACTCTACTGGAGAATCCAGATATGTTTACTGTGTATGGCTCAATAAACTCACTCTGGTAAATGTTGCGGCCTCTCAATAACTCTAATTATTCGCTTTTGGGGATCACCACGAGGATGTGAGAGCTTCGACACATCTATGCTCCCTTCAAAAGCATAGTTTATCAGCGGCACAGTTTGTTCTTCCTATGTGGATATAAATGGGAATTAAACAAATATATACACTCGGCTGCTTTGCATTTACAGGTTTAGAATTTCGAGCCAGAGCTACTTATTCTGCGAAATCGTTATGGACTCTTTACCTATGAGATTAAAAGGAAGTCAATCATATATATGCAGTTAAACACATTATTTTCGGGTCCGTAGACGTTAATCGAAAATTTCTCATCTGCAACGATTTTTATGCAGCATAGCTATAAAAATTCTGATGCATTGCTTTCGAATTTGAGCAAGTCAAGCTCTCCTACATGCCCATAAGTTAAATTATCTAGAAATTGAAAACATTTTTTCATGAACAAATATTGTACTTATTACATGAATTCGTGTGAATTAATACATGCAAAAAGGAATTGATGGACGGCTTTCCCTTTGGCCGAATGAAAGAAAATGTCTGGTAAATTAATTAATACATGCAAGAATGGAAAAGGGGTATGACGAATAAGTTCTCCCCTTTTACCTATTTTTACTTTTGAACACATGTCATGAATGCCTGCGGGTAAAGGTGGTAATTGATCAACAAGCACAGTGGAAGCCTTATGGCGGAAGCAGTCAGTTGATCAATTGGTGAGTCCTGACTACTGGGTGCGGCCCTTCGGGGAGTACTCGTGGTGGTTGTGGTTGGCAGTTCCAAGCCAAAGTGGAACAATCGAGTGCAGCTAGGCCCTCGCCACTCACCAGAGTGGGGTTTATTGTTCCATACACAATAAACTGATCTGGACTCTGGTGCTGTTTAGGCCCCTACTCTGTGGGGATTGTCTAACTCGCCAGGGGGCGTAGTACGCTTAAAAAGTGGTTTGGGCCACCGTGGGGTTAAGCCTTACAGGCAGGAACCCACGTTAAACCCTTGCCACAAATTCTGTACTTATTACATTAATTCGTGTGAATATTGGAAATCTTCGATAAATCATTTAACAGTGTCATTCCGTCAATTCGTATAAGTCATTTTAAGGCAACAACCTAGCTTTTCTAAACGCAATCAAGATTTATAGTATACGTCAATCGATATACTTTTTTTTTTTTTTTTCAAATTGAAATTCGCATAAAATTGTTGCACGAAAATTTTCCCAAATAAGCGATGTATCTTAAAGGCACTTGCTATTGAGATTCATTGAGACTTATTTGCTATTCATAGCTTCAAAGCTAAAGAGAATCATGTTCAATAATTTTAAATGTAAAGTGATATGTGTAGAAATTCATTCAATGGGGGCTCCTTCTTCCAACTGAATGATTTGGCTGTAGACTACATTCACTCTGTGAAGGTTGGAAGCAAAGTGCCTAAGAAAATGTTGTCAGGAGACTTGAAATTACTACACGTTCGTACTCCCGCGATAGAGGATGAATTAAGCTTCTTGCTTTTATGTGTAAAGCTCATATGTAAAGCTCAGAAGGACTGGAGATAGATCCACCTTCCGTTATATTAATCGATTCAGCATATCTGTCCGTCTCGCCAATACGTAGATCGTGGTTTTTGATATTTTGATGAAATTTGGTGCATACTAGGACAGTCAAGACAGATTAAGGGAGAAAATGAAGTCCATGTATTTTACTTTATTTTGGAAAAATTATCGTTCAAATACCTGCTCGAAAGCGCAATTAAATATATAGATGTATATATAAGCAATTTTAGCCATTGATACCATCTCCTATATCTGTACGGTCTGGAAGAAGTAAAGAAAGATAAAGAAATGGAGAGTGAATCCCACGCTAGTGAATGTATGCTTGATAGGTAAGTGTTATGCCTTTACTCATACAGCACTCAATATAGCTGCGACTAAGAAGTGAACTCTATGGCACTGAGATTTAAACCCGCGAAAACTGACTTGTGTAGTTGCGTATTTCCCGGTATTTTCATTAGTATTAAGTTACTTACAAGCAATACTTTTGATTAGCCATGTGGATGCAGCATCACTATAGTCGTTAAGTGCGCGGGAATAAGTGCCAATGAAACAATAAGACAACTTAAAAATGCAATGAATCATGTTTTTCCAACTTTCATATAAAATATTTTCCACGTCAAGTCTTTTGAGCCCGGCTCAACTTAGCGTTGAACTTTTAAGATAGTTTATGAAAGTTTCATTAAAAATCAATTTCAGTTACGCAGTATATCCTGTGGCAAAAAGATCGACTCTCAACTTCGCTCTTATGTTTGTGTTGTTTTAATTGCGATTTAACTATAACGCATCATACACTGAAATTACTTTCATCATTCTTCTCCTTCTCTCTTTCTCTCTTTGTATCTGTAATTGTTGGTGCGTGCAGTGGCACTCTTGAGAATTACATTGTTATTCAATGCAGAGACATTTAACTTTTGTTCTCCACTAAACGCTTAGTAACGATGATTGTATGATTGTGTTATTCTTTGCCATTGCAACGAGTACCGAGTTAAAGTGTAAAGAGAAAAAAGTTGAAAATGAAAAGTAATTTCGCTCTAAGAAACTCAAGTATCCTGTTATCTGAAGAGTAACAAAACCTGTGGAACTTGGCCTTGCATTTAGCTGCATTTAACTCAAGTTAATAACATTTATGTGACATTTACGCAAATAGCATAAAATTTCATTTTATTTCACAATAATTTTATATAAATGATTCCATATATCAACTCCGACTTATTGAAAAGGAAATGATTACAAGTCAAGAACATTTTCAAAGAATAAATCATTTAACCACATTTAAGAACCTTAACGCGATGTTTTGTGTGTGCATGTATTACAATATAAGTTACCTTTATTTAACAAAACCACACCGTAACCCTACAAATTCTGTACATCTTGTTTACATGGCATTTACGATATCCTTGCGGTTAGATTACGCAAATTTACATAAATGTCTTCATAGTAGTTATGTATTTGCGGCATTGGATTACATTGATTTCATTTTACTTTCAATTTACGTTCACTCTCTCTGTTTCTTTGAGTCAACCCATCGTAACTAACACTCGCCAGCATTACTGCACTAATTACATTTCATCTCACTGTGTTCTTATTTGTCAGCCAAGTTTCGCAATCACATGTACTTTCCTTGTGAGTAGTGTAATCCAATGTGCGTTAACTTATTAAACACATTTTGAAATTATAATTAACTTTCATAAGTGAAGATATTATTGAGGAAAAACTAGAATTATGTTCGCAGACAACGAACAACAGTCAGCGGCAGTATTTATTAGGGAAATATCAAGAGAAACTGGAACAAGTAGAATTAATTGATTTTTTTGCAAATCATCCTGTACGACGAACGGAAGAATCATCGTATGAACCATATGTTCCCATCCGGTACATTTTCTTTTCTTCATTTCGTCATAAATTGGAGATTTAAGATGTTAAACTGTCATCGTGATACGAAGAAGATTCCATTTTAAAATATCCTACTATTCGTAAAACAATTGCATCAAGTAAGATCATCTCTTCCCCAAGGACAAGTTTTCCTTCTGCACGAAAATCGCGATGGAAAAACGTCAGATAAGTGAACAGATCAATATTAGTTTCTTAATAGATTGCCTTACTATGCCTATGCGCAAAGTTACTTGGCTGTGACTTCGTCAATTACCATCCCTAAGTTTTGCACGAAAATCCTTAAATAAATAAAATTCGACGGCAAAACGGATGCCCAACCCAGTAAGCGGTACTTTTTTGCTCTTAACTTAGAAAGCCATGGTGCAGGTCTCGCCAATTATTATTAATACTAACGGTACAGGGGAACATGTTTAACATCTCTAATTGGAGCAAATACCTACTAGGTCGTTATCAGCTGCATTAATACAACGAAGCCATGAGTGAGGAAATCTATCAACTATCGACTTATACACTTGTGCTTATCGTTAAAGAAACACAACGAATTGAGTAACGAGAAATCCTGGATAGTCGTTATAAAGTTATTTTTATACTCAACAGCAGTGCCGGTACAAAGTTATATGCGGTTTGTGAGCGTGTATGTAACAGCCAGAAGGACTTGAGATAGATCTCTTTTTTTTTATTACACCCATCGATTTAGAATCGCTTTCTAATATCATTTTCTAAAACGATCTTAGTTTACCCGTCCGACTGTCCTTGTATCGTTGGCCATACTATTGATGCATTTTGATGAACTTTGGTACACCGACCTGTTCGTATCAGAACACTGTCTCCTTTCCCGTTTCCCGCATAATGCCTTATTCTGATAAGTCGTTATATGATTAACTTTAGCATTTTTAATTTGTCAACCTGACAACGGTCGAGCTCATAATATATGTAGTCTACCTGAGCAACATTTCTACGGCAGCATGCAAAAAATTGCTCGCTTATGTAAACAGTCGCAAAAAATTAATTATCCTTTTCACAACGATCTCACTCTCAGTGCGCAATATGGGAAAAACATGTACATGTTTTCAGGATCAATACAATATATAGCCTTGTACAATGCTATATAGCCACGCTATTCTGGAATTTTTTTTCATCATCGCTGTAATTTGCGGTCGTTGCAACATTGTTATAAAACGTAACTTTCGTGCGCAAATTGAATTTAGAGATAAGTAAATAGGCATGTAGATATATAGGCCAGACAATGCTGGAGCAAACTTGAGTCACTAAAGCAGACTCTGTCGTCAGGTGATGCATTTAAAGCATGTACAATGTACGAATGCGGACAAGTTCTTTGTTTCACTGTTTGTTCGACTGTTTCAAAATCTCGTGAAGTATTTCAATCATCGTACATAACGGCTTCGCTATCCATCTCACTGTCAAGCTCTTATCATAGACGATGCACAGATATGTACTCAAATCTTTTACAACATTCGAATGCACTCGCACGAGAGAAGGCGTCATTATCATTATAAGTTTGCCTCCTTAATTTAAATATGTCTGTAAAATGTTTACCGAACTTAATATAAAATTTCTTATTATGTCTTTGCATCATAGTGACCATGCGGAAAAAGGTGTTGTCATATTCAGGGCTTTATCTTGACAATATGTGCACACACTCCCATGATGCCAGTCTATTTTCACAAGGGAGACATACAGGTGTCAAATTTATTACATATCATTGCAAAAGATGAACATCAGTCATTTTTTGTAAGCTGACAAAGTTGAATAAAGGCATACCTTGCGTAGAAAGATATGTAATTGTTTCATGCAGCTTTTTTCCAGATCAAATCCGAATTAAAAACTTGGTAGTTAGCTAGAAAGCTGTTAAATTAAAATTTTAAAAAAATCTACCAACAATTCTCGTCGTTCTGGACTTAAAACCAATGAAAACGTCTTAGTCAGAGAGAATGGAACTCTTACACCAACTTGCCTCTCTTTTTTTCCCGGTAAAACTTCAAAAATTATGTATGTATGTAGGCATACTTTCTTGGAAACCTTTAAGTGCGGTGAGGTTCAAAACAAGAACTGACGTTGTCCAGATTCTATGTGATACTATGAATACAAATTATTCCTCACACCTTTTACTTACCAAGGAACGAAAACTTTGCAGCAACGGCACTCTATTGCTTTACAAAAACTTAATTTTCGCGAGGGTGATATACAAAAAATAAACCTACGTGGTCCAAAAGGAGTGCACTAAATTTATATATCAGATTGCTGTTTTCAAAACAACGCTCATTAAAAAGTATAAAAAGATCATATGTTTGACATATACAACCTAATTTTTTATGGAAGGGGTCTAAAAAAAATTGAATCATCTTTGAAAATCTCAAACTTTTTACTAATCACAATTGCTTTAAAAAAGCTCTTATATGGGGAATTTTCATAAAAATAGTTCGATCTAATCCGCTTTCAATAGCGTTCGCACCTGACCAAAAATACGTTAGTGCCAGACTACCTACATATTAAAAAGAAAAATATAAGGAAAGACATCAGGCAGACAGATGGATCAGGATCATATATCGACTCACAAAATGATTCTGAACAATAGTGGGTCTCTGCTAAATCTTTCTGGGTGTTACATAGTGTTTTTCTCTTTGACCAGCACGGTGGTGATGGGCAAGGATTATAGGAGAAGAGAGATGGAGAAAGGTAGCAGTGTTTGTGAACGATTGACTTGAAAATGGAGGCATCAAACCACTATTGGTACGTTGTTCTAAAGGCGAGTAGTGAGGTTAAAAACGGCGAATCGGGATAGTGTATTGCGCGTTGTACATGTAACTGGTGGATGAGCGGGTAAGAATGCTGCGAACAACCTGAAGAGTCCTATTAAAAAAGCTAAATTGCGGACAAATCGTTTTGTATCTGTCGAAACCTAGCGCTGAACGTACCTGTAAGGAAGCGCACTTCAGCCTATAAAGCGCCGAGACTGCAAGCAAATTTGGCTTGCAGTGAAGTATTTTTTTGCATCGCTTTAAAAAACTGCCCATACATCCGAACGAATTTAATGAACCCTACATCGTAAATACATATTGCAGCATCGATTATAATGAGTCTCAAATAATATCTATAACAAAATATTATAATTCGTTGCTTAGTGCGGCCAGCATCGAGTATCAAACGATAATAGTTGGTCAAATCGATTACAACCCTGTTCATGACTTAGCATCGAAGAAAGAGGAACACAATGTGCTTGTATTCGTTAAAAGCTTTCATACGAAAATGTAATTTTTTTCTTCTCCTTCCTTCTTCTCGTTTCTTTAATGCGTTTACACAAACTTTCTCCAATGTCTGCATAGAGAGAAAGGCCATTTGCCTCAAATATCAAACTCTTGTTAAACTATGGTTTCCTTGCCACATTGTATGTGATGAATTTAAATGCAGGAAAACTTTTTGCAATTAAACGCAGAACACCTTTTTGAGACAATAAAAACATTCTTTTTGTCTGTTGTTCAGCTTGCCCACAGTAAAATGCAACGTCAGGCAGTTACCATAGCTTAAACAAATTAAACAAGTAAGAATATTACATTCGACTGTGACCGATTCTGTTACACCTGTCACCGTTATTCTAAAAGACGCTTTAAAAAAAATAAAAAAAACCCAAATTTCATACTCTGTACCAGTAGGTGGGCGAAACCGATTTTTCCCATTTTTGAATAAAAGTTGGAATTTTTGTCGTATGTCTAGTGCAGTGTACGAGTAATGAGGATTAAACAAGGAAATCAAAATCTTCTCAGTTTTCGTTGTATTGTAGGCGTGCCCGATTTGAACCACCTTCAAATTCTTTTGCAAATTTGTAGACAGTTACAACTTATATAGAGGTTAATTTTGCGAACCAGAGAGCATGCTTGCTGTAGGCAGTACACAGTTGGGTCGATGGGTAGATGGATAGACGAGCATAATGCCAGTTAAGAATGTATATACTTTACGGAGCTTTTGAAGCTTGTTTGTGAACCGATTTTTTCAAGCAAACAGTTTTTTCCCCCTTTAGAAAACAGAAGTGCACTGAGTTTACATGGTATTGTACGCATGTTCATGCACGACCGATTCGACACATTTTCAAAAGCAATCTGCGTGCAAGAACTTCGAATGTTTACAACAAAGATAACATGGACGGACAGACAGACAAGCAACCAGACGAACATACGTAAATCGATATAGAATCTTATGCTTAGCAACAATTTGTATACTTTTTGGGGTGTTTCTGAAGTTTCCTTCTGGTTGGGTGTTGCAAATGTTTTGACAAGCTAAATGTATCTTCATTCTTTGGCGATGAGCAAAAGTGTAAAATTCCTTAGGCAATTTCTTAAATGATATGATCGTTATGCACACCTTGTCACTCCGCTATTATGACAATGCTAAGGAAAGGCGTCTGTTATGAATTTCACTTTTCATGTGTGGCAGAGGAAAAGATGAATTAAATAAATAATTCAAGAAAAATTGAGAATCATTTCTACTGTGCTTTAAATGCAAATTTTTCGAAAATTTTTTAAAAAATTCGCTGCTTTATTATTACATTTTCAAGTTATTAACTATCAAAAGGCATAGTAGTCCTTGTCATTTTCATATTCAATTATGGTGGTTTAAATTAAAGTTCCTTAGTCTACTACACGTACATGGACACATAATTCAGATCATGTGCATGCAATGTTTAAAAGACAGTTGACAGGTACCTTTATGTTTCGAAAGAATAACTGATTGTTAGCACAAAATGAAATTTTTGCAAATCATTTCGTAAGACCACAGAAATAATTTTTCACTTATTTGCAATACACTCCGGTGACAGGCACAAAATCAAGCATATGAGTAATGTGTTAGATGAGAATGAGGATAAGTGAATAAGTTCCGTAAAATGCGTATATATGTAAATTTAATTTACTTTTGTATGTGTTTATACTGAGCTTATGAAAATTTTCTTTATTATTATTTTATGTAAATTTTATATTCCAATCGACGAAGGTCAAGGTATATTAACTTCATCATATCATCTGTAACTCTGTAAAATGTTTCTATGCATTACATGGCTATATTCTTAATCAGTAAAAAAATTGTGGCACTATTTAGGAGTGTGTGTCAATCTATTCCGCTACATAAGGCACAATACCAAATTGATTCTGTTTCATGTTTTATGCAATAAACTACCCACTAGTAATATAAAAACATTATACAAGAGCATGGTCGGTCCCGATTTTCCCAACAAAAATAGCTGTAGAACCATATGGCGAATGTTTTCAAGCCTTTGGCCGACAAAGCAAACAAAATAAATTATGCTCACTTCTAACAGAAACTTTTATACCTGTCAGCAAATACCAGTACCAAACGGGCGTGGTCATTGTATACTCAAGCGTCATTTATGAAACATCCCTGCAAACTTTCCTCCTTCTGCCTTGTTGCAGTTTACAAGTAATGAGCCAAAGACCAAATTATTTTCGTTTTTGAAAGTAAAGCTATCCGCAGTTTTACTTATATTGTAGGCGTAACCTTTGACTCATGTGACTCATTTTCATTCTATGTCCAAAATTCGGCCAATTCTTTTACACTCACCGCCTTTATATTAAAGGAGGCTAAAAAAAGTGAATCTATTATATTTGGTGGGCGTGACCGAATATTTCAATTTTTTTGAGTAGTGAAGAATAAATCTAGAAAACGGAAGTGTTCTGTGCTTATGGTGCCCCCTAGTCGACTGCTTTTGCCAAATTTGCACCATTTTGATCCATGATCTTCGCAATTAATAGCATATATATAACAGGTAGAGAAAGGCAGATGGACATTTCCAACAATTTGATACTGATATAGGTTATATACACGTCATAAATTCTCTAGAGCATCCTCTTGGAAACTCCAACTCAATTGACAATGCCTGTGACTGTGACTATAAGAAGAACTAAAACCGAAGTAACGCTTTTAAAGACGTATTGTTTAGGCACAAATAATTAACACTGAGCTCTCGATTTAATTTATTTTCCACATTCGTGCACATCCAATGAAGTATTTTATGCATATTCCTCGTCTTTAAAAACGTTTGACATGTTGGGCCTGACCCAGAAAAAAAAAAAAAAAAATTAAAATTTACAGCAACAATTGGTTCATGCGAATTTCGAAAAAGAATCCAAACCACAAAAACTAATTCCCTTGTTAAGGTAAAGTAGTAAGTAGCACACAAACAAACATATTTCTTAAAAAAAAAAAAAAAAAAGAGGAATAAGCATATAAAACATGAAAGCATCATATCTAGAGTGTGTTGTAAGCAGAGAAGCGATCCCATGCAGTAGTAGGAGTTTTTGTTACTAGGCGTGAGTTCTGCAATGGGAAGTAAGCAAAATGAAAACGCACAGCGAACCAAAGCGAACCTAAATCTGCGATTATACCTTTCTTTTTCTAGGACAGCATTTAAAAGCTAAGTCAATATTTAAAAAACAAAGCTCAAGGGAGACGCGATTTCCAAAATCCCTATTAAACGCCATCTGCAAATTTCGGATTCTAAGTTATTCGATTTTCGAAAATACAGATTCAGATAAATGTGCTTAACGTTTTCACTACATTTTAGTTCAATATGTATATACATTAATATCGGTTTATCGGTTACTGATCAAAATATCATAAACACTTTCCCGATGGTTTTTGAGCTTAATTCGAAAATTTTACTGGAGGAACATAGGATTGCTGGTAGCATATGCATAAGAAGGAGGAAACGAATTTAGATTTTTTACGTACTCTGTAGACGTGACAGTCGGAATGACAAAGCGGACATGCTTCTATAAAAATTATATTCGCCTCAGGGAAAATTTACAATTTCAGCCACCTCAATATGAAATGTTTGTTAAACAAACGAAATTTATTTTATTTTTTCATAAACAGGGAAATCTGTATGCATAAGCTACTTACGTAAGCAAAGTGTGTTATTGTATAGAAATAGAGAAATAAAGAAAAAACTTGTTTGCACCTTACGCCACTTATGGTCACAGGGTATATTAAATTTGTGTGGATGTACGTAGTACGTAGGAGGACTTGAAATAGACGCAGCTCTTGTTATACCGGTCGACGACCGAATGACCAATTTTCCCTCTTACTGCAACATGCTCACGGTCAGAAAGAAATAAGGAAAGAGAAAGAGAAAGCGAGGTTGCGGGCATAGCCTAGTGGGTGTTGCCCAATCGGTTAGCCTTGTGCCTTTGCCGACTATGCGCTCAACTAAAGCTTCGACCAAAATAAAGTCTGTTGCGATTGAGATTTGAGCCAACGAACACTGACTTGATGGTCTTCATATCTGGCTACGCGTGCAGAGTTAACCTTGTCTGTACTTTCGATTGTCCATAAATTTTTGTGTTCAACATACACCTCACAATTTTTGGCATATTTGCCTCAAGAACGAAAGCTGTCGAAGATAAATCCGACCAGATCAACCGATTTTCGTATAATGGCTCACCCTTAACAAAATCAAACCTCTGAACATAAATCACTGAATATCAAATATTTCGGCCCAATTAGGCCCAATTTTGAAATCAATCATCTCATTAAACGTGGGCCTTAATGTGGCAAGGAGATCTCATTTGTAAGGCTTGATGATGAAAATTTCTCTGTATAGACGTAGAAATTAAGGGCAGCAAATTTTGGGCCACTTAGGCCTATTTCCCATACCTCACCCCGCCTAAGTTTCTCATAAAAAGTAAGTCTTTATTAACTTAAATTTTGTAAAATAGTTGAAGAATAGGATCTTAGACGAGGAAAACCAATTTTGTTAAACTTGGACCACTTCAGCTCATGCGTGTCGACTATCTCTTATATAAAGATTGCCATGAAGAGTATGCCTTTACATGCAAACAAGATGCATTTTTAGTAATAATATTATAAAAATCAACCAAGAATTGCTTTAGGCGAAGTAGTGTAAACTCTTTAAAGTTCATGCTTGCGCGTCCACAGATATTTTACTTGTTTAAACTATAGAAGAAATTATTTGGGCGAAACTTTAGATCTTATGTTAAGCTTCATTTCCTCGTCTCGTTCTAGCAAAAGGGAAACAAACATGTATCAAAAGTTAAGTAAGGGGCCCCCACCCATTAGGCAGAGTTTTCACTATAAATATCTATGAAGTCGTAGCGTAGCTGGTATAAACTATTCCGCGTGTATGCCAAGCTATCGCGAACAGAACGAAGAACTTAATATGTATGTTTTCATCCCTAATTTGGATATAAAAACAAACATAATAAAATTCACTACGAATCCCAACTAAGTACTTAACATTAGAGAAATGTTCTTTATGATAGTTCTTCAGGTAGTTTCATGAATGTTTTATAGCACTTTATAGCACTTTATTGCAGAGCAGCAATACAAGAAAAAAAACAAAAAAAAAGAAAGCAAAGAAGCATTTTAATACTTTTGTGAAAAAACGAATGAATGAATGAATGAATGAATGAGTGAATGAATGAATAAATTACATAAACTGGACCTTGGAAAATATTAAAATCAAGGTACTTTATATTTTTTACAATTAAACATCTTGAATGAATGCAAAAAGCTGAAGGAAGCTTGGTGCAGTTTTTAAAGAAAATAACAGCGGCATGTAATTTCATTTTTTCTTTTTTCTCTTCTAAGATTATTATCAACCCATTTTCATATTTGATTACAAGACTCTCTCCCCCTAACATTATACTTATTTCTAATGTCAGTTTAAGGTAGACGACATAAATGTTACAACATAAAATCGCTTCTTTTCTTGTGTTAAATTAAAGACAAGCCAAAGCACGATGGCGCGAAGCAGCCCACAATTAAATACCCTACACCGGCAAAATAAGCTTTCATATGCGGAGTCGACGAAAATGTGGTCCGGTCTGGACTGTTTTCAATAGCGTAAACTCGTCGGTATATCAAATTTGATCAACCGCAACCTTTAAGTCCAACAAAACGGACAGACAGACGATTAGATAAACTTAATATATGCTCACACACATCACAAGTGGTGTAAGGTATAAGAAAACATTTAGAACAACTAAAGCTTTTTGTTTGGTTTATGAATTTGGGTTTTGTTTATTGTAAGTAGAAGAAAAAATGAAAATATTTTCTTTGCCAGAATACAAAAATTATTCAACGCAGCATGTGTCCTCTGCAATTTAAATAAAAACTCAGTAATTGAAGTATAAATGGTTTTTGCTTATGTTTGACTTTTTTCCCCCCTCATTTTTGCAAGTATTTCTCAGAACACGTTTTAATAGAAGGCTTTTTAACGCAACTCACTTTTTATACAAATATTTGATTATAAAATAAATTATATTTTGCCATTGAAGAATCTAGAGAATTCTTGAAAATTCAGCATTTAACTTGCTTGAGATTTAATATATGTAAAACAATTAATTTCGCCGTCCAGTTGCGAAAAGCTTCATACGTAATGTGGAATCTAACCGCGATGCAACGCTTGTCGCGAACTAAACGGTTCAACATCAATTCCGGAACTTCTCCAAAAAAATCAATCACACTCCTCCGTAGATTAATTTGTTGAAAAATATTTCAAGAGAGAAAATATATGTACGTGTTATACTTCATCGCGACATGAACGCATCCACACTACAGCTGTGATGCATGGACATATTAAGTTCGTCCCAATGTAGGCAATATACAGAAGGACCCGAGATAGATCCCAGTTCTATAATACCGATCGATACAGAAAGTCACTCTGAATTTTCTCAAACGGTCTTGAAGTATGTCCACGTTCTACTATAATGATTGATTCAGCTATCAGCTTACCCGAGGAAATAGGAAAAAAGTAAAGGAAAGGAAATTTTTTTGACTTCCTACAATGCGTACCTTTATAACATGATAACAAGGGCTATCATAATCCTTTAATGATTTCTTGGAAATTGAATTTCAGCGACTTTCAAAACAAATGAATCTAAGACTCCTATAGGCCTGTGGACGAATCAACACGACCCGTATGCTTAACTCCGTCTCTATCTATTTTTATTGTCATTTAATGAAAGTGTGAAAATTATAAACACAAGAGCAATAACGAATTAATTCGTTAATGTTTGTCTGATTTAGTAGTGAGCAGCTTGTTTCGCACCAAGCACTCGGAGATAATGGCTCAGAAGGTATCTCTAGGGCAAGTTGGGAAAATTTTAAATCAAAAATAAATTGAAAATTCATAAGAATTTTATTCAATGAAACGCAAACACTCATTAAGCACATGATTCCCTAAGGCATTAATTCGCAATTAAGTATTGAGTGAGCATTTTACGCTTTTTCTTTTTATGCTAATATATCAAATGAAATTTTCTTTAAATATTTATTTTAAGATTTTATCAAAGAGATTATAATCGAAATAATGTGTAATAGGATTGATAGTCTTTCTCGTTTGTTTGCTTCTGTGCATTGTGACACTCGCAGATACATTATCAAGGGAGTATAGAATATGTCGCATATGCGTAAACACGGTAGTGAGAGTAGCTTTCATTCTTAATCTCATTACAAATGCAAAGTTGAAGGAATCTTTCCATAACGTTTATCACTGCTATGTGTTCTGCGGATACGTACTTGTTATGAAAACCATTGCTGATATTTGTAGAAATTATCAGACATTCACGCATTTGTCTGCACACGTAGTTTACTAATCAAACAAGAAGATAAATGTAAAGCAGTAATAGACTTTTATTTGCAACAACCGCGGCCACAATGTGGCTCACCAATCGTTTCTCGAACTTCTCTGTACGTCACTAAAAACGAAAGGAAAAAAAAAGAAGAAAAATACGCGTACCCTTGAAGGCGAATCTTGAACATCCACCATTTAATATACATTGTGTTATATGTAAAATGAACTCAATTTCTTACTTAAGTAAGCCAGTAGGCAGAAATTACAAAAGTGACGTCACTTGAACGGTTGTAATCTGTAGGCTCATGGTCGGAATGATAATAAATTTTAATACGTGTAGCTTGAAGGTTGACGTTATTCAGAAGAAGGGGGCCTCTCAACGGTGTTGCTATTTATTATGTATCAAAACCGGAGACTTATTGAGTGATGTGTTATAATTGACGCCTTTGCGTGCTTGCCCAGCCGAGGTAATTAGTTAAGAGTTCACGCACTTGAAGACAATCCACAGTTTGTGCCTTTGCTACAAGTGGTTATAAGGCTTATACGAAAAACTAAAGCTTCGTTTACCGCCACAAAACCACAAACTTAGTTGTTGGTAACAATAATCAGGGTCAACTACAACTACTGTGCAGTTTCTCAAAGATTGCAGCGTAATAATCGAATTATCAAAACTTTCAGAGACATAGCTATGTCAGATTGTTGACACGGTTTAAAATATATAAACAGTGTTGTGCCCATCATCACCAAAAGCTCACCCATGCGCTATTCGTCATATACGTAGAACAGTAAGTTAATTATATAAACCTTTAGAGAAAGAGAAGAAAAATTAATTTCATTGGCAAAATGCTCCATGTATACCATCCTTCCTGAACGTGAAAAGAAAAACTCTTCACTAATTCGTAGTGCGGACAAAATTGCTTGAATTGAAGTTTGAGTTGCTCTTCTCCGTAGTCATCACTAGATCATGAGAAATTGTTCTATAAAATGGGCATAGAATAGATAGAGAAGCGTAGGACTGAGCGCATCTATATGAAAGCAGGCTATGCTGATAATAAAAGTCGCATTTTGCAAACAAAAACAAAAAGCTTTTTTTTACTTTTTGACTTGAATCTTTGATCAATGTCTTATTTATGTGTTCGTCTGCATTATAAAGCAATATAATGTAAACGATATATATATTTACCTATATATACGATGCGTATTCAAAAAAAGCTGACCTCTTATTTTCCTCAAAACATATTTACAAAGTGCGTAAATTCCAAGTAAGATTTCTTATCGATCATATGAGACTTTGGTGAGAACATGCGATGCCCCGCGTCGTTATAGTCGAAGAAAACAACGAGCAAAACTTTCGCATTTGTTCAAATTCGATGGTCTTGGCTGTTCTAGCCGCTCCCATTGGGATGATTAGACTTTGGCCTCACCATCACAACCATATACCAATGTTTCGTTACCAGTTATGACCCTTTGGAGCAAGTCTGGGTCGCCTTCGATGTCATTCAATAGCGCATGAGCGATGCTCATGGGACGATTCTTTTGGTCCAGATTTAAGGATTTCGGGGCAAAGTTCACTGCCAAGGAAACAACCGATATGCCGACACCCTCAGCAACTTCTCTGGTAGTGATTCGATTATTCTCCATAAGAATTTTCCGCACCGCTTCAACGTTCGGTTCATCGGTTGTTGGCGTGTAGTGGCGCCCAGGGAGGTCGTCGTCAATAACTTTTTCTCGGCCTTCTGTGAAGAATTTGTACAACTTATAAAAAGTTTTTTTTTTTTGCTCAAAGTACTCTTGCCAAAAGCCATAGCCAACAATTTAAGTGAGTTGGAGCACTTAAGTTTATTTTTTACACCACACCAAAGCACTTCTTACCTTTATACCTAAACCAAAAATGCACAACGACGGATAATGTTGGGGACATGAGTAATGTAAACATGAGAACAGCAAGAAACATAAAAAGTCATTTTTTGTTTTGAACACACGCATACACGATATTCTCGGCTTCGATGACTTGATAATGTTAATATACTACCATCCACAACGAGTGGCAAAAAAATGAGATTAGAAAGGCATTAGGCATTTGCTACAGCCAAGTTCGACAATTCATATGTCATAAATGAGAGACATGGGTAAGAAATACCTTTACACACAGAAAACACACAAGTCCTAGAGGAGTATTCTTTATAAAAGGTCCTGAAGGGCTTGCTAACGCATGAAAAAATTACCAGTTTTCAAATATTTATTAAAGATAATCATAATCTGAGATGTGGTACATTATGAAAGAAAATCTCATAAGCATCGTATACATTATATATATATATATATAGTGTTGCGTTGATTTATTCGCTCTTCCGTCGCAGAGTCAACAAAAGCTTAGAATAGACTCAACAATATTACAAATTAAAAATGTAAATAAAATGTCTGCGTAAGCTTTTCAAGTATTCTTGATGTGGTAGTGATGCACGTACGTGAGGTTTTCATTCTTTTAATACCTCACACAAAATGTACACACACACTTTGAAACTTATGTGCACACAACATATGTTCACTTCATGTTCACTTTGTTGGTAAGAGAATTTCTAGCTGTTTGCTAACAAGTTAAATATTCCATGCACAAGAGTGACTTGTGTTTAGTAAGTTACTTTACATATGTGGCCGATTCGCAAACACAAGTATTTCGCTTTCTTGCGTCATGTTTTTTATGAAAGGAAAATTTAAAAAAAAAAAAAAAAAAAACTCAGGTGTTTTATTTACTACACCCATCACCGGCAGGTAAAGGATATATTTATTTTGTCAAAACGTTTGCAACGCCCAGAAGAGAGCCTTAGAAACATGTTTCGCCTTTCCGTGTACGTCTCGGTCTGCGGTAAACATACTCCCGGTCGCAAAAATTAGGAAGTCGAGTGCAAGTCACGCAATTTAGATACCGAAAGTGGACCACACCGTCCAAAGGACACGCCTACAAAGTTACAAAGTTAATCAAAAGCAAAACATATGACTTTTTTGCTCATTACCCGTAAACTACGGCAAGTGCAACGATAAACACTTGCTCCTATAGCCTATGGACGATCGTACAGTACTTGTATAAAATTGAGAGAAATCGACCTTGCCCACCAAATATTACAGAGTATCGAAATTTTATATTTTCTATACCACTGCAAGGATATATTAAGTTTTCGAGGATGCACGTAACATCCAGAACGATTTGAAGTAGAACCACCCTTGGTTATACCGATCAATTCAGAATCACTTTCTGAATCTAAGCTTGCCCATCCGCCTGCCCTTCCTATTGTGTATCTTGTGTTTGACGTACGAAAATTTTAAGATATTTAGAAGAAATCTGGTGCAATGACGTACTTTGGCCCAGAGACGACTGCTACTGGAAGTGCTACGAGTCAAACCAGTTTTTCAATCACTTCCCATATAAAGTCTTTTTTTGAAAACTTGTTGTATGAATAACTGCAAGGTGATGTAGGGTACTTAACGACGAGCCGTTGCTCACATATAGTTCTTCCAGTTGTTTGTTACCTAAAGCCGATGGGCTTATAAGATTCAGCCACAACTAAACATAATTTCGTTGCTTGTTATCATTTATTTATTTATTTTTTGTTTTCTTGTTCTCTCTTTTTTCTGTGCTAGGTTTTGGATGAAAATTTTCGACAAAAATTTCATAACACTATTAAGAAATGCTTAGAATGCTGAACCAATTTAATATGAGTAGCTTTTTATAAATTTATTAACAAAAAAAAAAAAAAAACGTTAAAAATAAGAAAAAAGAAACTATATTCAGTTTAAGTCGAACTTTTTTTGTAGTCATCATTAGCTTGTGTATATCAGTCACGTAGAGCTTTTGTAGAGACGGATGAATAGCAGCAGTCAGGCATAACTTCGAAACGATAGTCAATTGTTATATCGCATGAGAAGGCCCTGCCCGATTGTATATTTAACTTCAAACTGGAAAGTGCAGGTAGCGTCAGACATATCTCTCTCAAAGTTGAGTTTGCGATCCAAAATCACTCCCAGACATGACGTAGAGCCCAACGGATCGATAGGATTCCCACTTAATTTCATAAGCAAGCTGCAGATTCAAGACGGAGGAGAGTTAAAATGTCTAGCTTTGGTCATGCTTGTTTTAATACCCAGCATATTTTCCATTATTTTATACAAATTGGCAGCATTTTGCGAAATCAAATCTATATTTGCCCAATGTTCTGTTTTCCGAACTTAAACCAAGACAAGTTTGTCGCTCGAAGCAAACTACTGGGAGCGTAAACGTGATTTCAACGAGGAGATACCGTTATTCACTATGAACGACAATATATATATATATATATATATTTTAAAGGGCCTTTGCCTGTGCAGTGCATGCTTTCCTACGTTATAAATGTAATAAACTAAAATCTCCTCTTAGTTATATATAGAAGACAAAAAAAAGGAAAGAACACATAAAGCCATAGTAAAGGAAGTGTGAAGGAAATGTTTAGTACGAAATTTTTAAAATTTAATGTAGATCCTTATATACGTAATACAGGAAAGCATATGAGTTCAAATATTGTTTGCTATAATCCTTAAACTTCGAAGGCAAGAAGCAATAAGATGGCATAGGTATTCATAAATCGCAAACATATACATAAACATATGTTTATATATATCTACAAATTTATGTTTACACGTGTATCGTGTATGAATGTTTACACATGTTGTTTATTCACGAATGACGGAGCACATATATATATAGCATATGAGTAAATAGCATACAAGTTGATATAAACAACTAGCTTTATATCAGAATTGTGATTTTATGTTTGTATATGTATAAATGAAAATTATATATGTCGAGCTATAAAATATCTGAAAACACACATATGAATCGTATATGAATCGTAAGGCATTGAAAACAGCTGTTACTCTGAAATGATTTTTAATATGCGCAACATGAGTTAACGATATATTCGGTAATGCTTACCGTGCAAGCATACCATCACTACGGTCTAGACTTTATCATTGTTTAAGTACATTATTAAATAACATTTAAACGTCATTTATATTAAGAGTATGTGTTACTTTTATTTCTCTGCTTTTACACGAATTTATCATTCATGCAATCTTAATACTTGAAGCTAGTGTGAAACATTCTATAATACATACATATGCTTTTCATAGTTATATTATATTATGCACGAGAACGATATATAATTAATTTTTAGTTTTACTAACTGTAAATTACATCTATATGTACAGAGTTAGATGGCGTGCATTAAATAATTCGTAAAAATATGTCACTTTATTCAGTTCGCAAAATATAATCTAAAAATATTTTATTGTGAAAAAAAAAGGAGAGAACTGTATTTGCCTTGAAGAGAATTTCGGATAGGCACTGTTCATGTAATTAAAGCCATTCATGGCCCTAAATAGTCAAGTGGAAACTTTCTGGCACTGAGTCTTTGTTTGCTTTTGTTAAAAAATAAGACAACTTTCAGCAAAGTTTATCCATTTGCGCGATATAATTATTTGCATCGCAGGCGGCTCTCGATAGAAGTTAACTTTTGTCGATAAGATGAGACTTAAATTAGACCGATCTTTCTTTCTTTTCTATCAATCGATTCGCAATTGATTTTAGTATATCTGTCCGCCTGTCTGTCTATCCGTCTGACATATAGCAATCACCAGTTTCTGAATCGATCTAAGTTGATCGGTCCGTCTGTTCATTTGTTCGCCGTGTTTTCTTATGTTCAATCTAGGGACCATGATTTTTGAGATATTTTCATGATATTTGGCAACTCCTCGTATAAAACTCAATTTTAAAAAGTATTAAGTGGAAAAACACTTAGTATCGATTTTAGTATATATGTCCGTCTATCTGTCCCGGCATCGATGTCTTTCCATATATTCTCCTATCTAACCTCACTTCAGAGTCACTTTCTCAATCGATCTAAACTTGACTGTCCCTCTGTCCGTCTTGTTGTCTTGTATTCAACTTACATGCCCCGATATTCTTGATATTTTTATGATATTTGGTACATAAACAGGAAAAAGAGTTATGTCGAAATATTTCTACTTTGTATATTCTCGTCCTCACTCTCACTTTAAACTCACCTTCTTAAACAATCTAATCTTATTTGTCCGACTTCTTTTTTGTGTATAATCTTCAGGGAGCAATTTTTGATATGTTTTTATGATGTATGATGTATTGACATGAAAAAGAATTATATCGTACCGTTCTTCATGCATAGTTCTATTTTGAAGACACTTTGCTGGAAAAATTAACTTACCATTGCCAATATTTATAAATTGCTTCATCCTTCATTTCTTAAAATTTTTCAAGTCGGAGTTGCCCTACAACACCGACAAGGGTGAATAAATTACAAGGTTCTCGCAAAAGAAAAACATTTATTGTTACATATATCGCGAAGGAGCGCTTTATACGCTAACTTGTCTCCCATTTTGTAATACGAGATAACACCAAGAGACCCGGATAAAAGTAGCGCCACTAATATAACTGAAACTTATAAGTTAACCGTGGGCATGTCATAAAATTTTGAATCGCTTGATTTGAAAGTTCATATAATCTGAAAATCATAGTGATCTCATAAGACTTATTGAGTGAGGTGTTACTTCGTGTTTCGATAGTTTATTGTTTCAAAGCTCATGTCACAAAACTTGGAATATAAAGCTAAGGTTTCGTGTGCATTTAGTTTTAGTTAATAACCGCAGATCAGATGTGCGCAACCCTGTCTCAATAGGAAAAAATAATAACTTTTAATACAATTTAAAGCTGCTTTGTTAAAATGGACTTGACCGGTTCAAAATCCCATGGATTATAAGTAAAAAACTGCAACTCACCACAGCACACTATGACAGATAGTGATCAAATTCTACCAATATATTACATACCTCAGGTAAAAAGAAAATGCGTAGAAATGTTTTCAGCCATCTAATGGTTATCTTCTTCTTCTTCTTATTCTGTAATTCAGTGAATTTAAAGTAATGGCCGCTAAAAATTTTCTCTAAAAGACGAACGTATTTTTCTTGCATGTTCTTAAAGTTCAGAGAATCACCCAAAACGTTATTTTATGAAAATGCTTAACTTATTAATATAATCATATAATGATATTAGAGACTTTAAAAGCTTAGAGTAAATTTCAAAGTAAAATTTACTTTTTATTCCTTTATGGAATTCATGGAATTATTTCTGACTATTATGGGGTTTCCGCTCTATAATACCTAATGGCTTTCAAAGTAACCAAGCAAACAAAGTGTTTTCTTTGAAATTTCTAAGAAGAACAAGAATATAATTGACATGTAATTAATGTTGGACTTTATTCCACAAAATTATTCCCAGTTAAAGGTTAAGCTAGTAGAAGCATATTACATTACAAATTAATGAATTTAGCTTAGCATCCATAATTGACTTTAGAATTGAAGTGAACAAAATGTCCGCTAAATTATCACAATATTATCGTTTATATCATAATAAAGACATTATTGATGTGTACACTATCCTGATCAAAAAGGAAAAGCATGTAACATAAGCCAGAATAACCACGAGGTACGAATTTTATCAATTGAAGTAATTTCGTAAAAACGTAACGTAACCTTAAAAAAAAAAGGAATCCGGCAAGAAATGTAAAATATCCCAATGGAACTTTAACTGAGGAAAATGAGATCTCTCATCCTCTTTGACGAAATATGACATGAATATTCCTCTAACAGCAATTTCTCCGGTGTCTTCATAGTCAATGGCTTAAGAATAAAAGATCCTCGTCCTAATGACAGACCATGTGCCATATTCCTAGAAAACTCTTTATCAGCTATAGAACTTAAAAGCTGTCTGTTCAAATCAAAAGGGAGGTCAGTCGGTCTCGATCGCATATCATAATCATGCAATAGTTGCTCCGATTCCAAAGACTGAAAATGTCCGCATCGAATGAGACTATCGTCTTGGTTTCTTGAATCCAAGCAGCTGGCTACTATGCAACAACTAGGCTTCAAGTGTGGTTAAGTCTGACGAAATCATGGAATCTTGGACCGAAATCCTTAAGTTACTTCAAATCATTTATGTCGTATCGGCTAGAGTTCAACAATCATCTTTCTGATTCTTTTCCATTGATGAATGGCATTCCACCTTATAAAGAGATGCGAACATCAATGAATTCAACGCACTCAACGATGGCCATCGTGGGATGAGTTCATTAATGTTTTTCTTTCTTATATTGACAGTGTAAAATAATCAATTTTGTTATCAACAATATTGTTTTAAATTTCTTGCATCACAATATTCTTATTGGAAAAGAACTATTAACAGAAACACTTTAATTTTTTAATGAAATTATACTCCAACATTCTAAATTGCAGTCCATTACAAATCCTTAATTGCTTGCCTTGATTTCTTTGCCTTTTCTAACTCAAATAACTAACATTAATATCTAAAATTTCAATTTTTTTTTTTTTAAAATCATTTCTGTATGATTGCTGTTAGTAAAAAGATCCTGACTGGTAAAACGTAATAGTCTGGGATCATGTACATATCTGTTTTCCTTTTAAAAACTCTATAGCCTCGTTTATTAATATTTGCTATGTGCTACACATAGTTTCTGTCACTTTGTTTTAAATTTTGTGTACTGAAGCAAAAGTGACAACAAGACTTCGCCAATAGCAATTTTGACCTAAAACAGTCTGACGAACTTACGAAAACCCCAAAATGAATCAGCAAACTTTTGTGCTCCCCTACAAGAATAATTAAGTTCTTTTATAAGCCTGCCTTTGTTTATTTGCCACATCTTCTTTATTTTATTTCAATTTTTATAAATTTTCCCTTTCTAGCGCTGCATAATATCCGACTACAATGGTCAAAAATGTTCAGTAATCTGCTGAGGAGTAAATCGTAAGTATTTCTTCGACTTGCATGCTTAAACGTCCGAATATCAAAAAGGCACAAAAATATTATATGGCCGGTTTTACCGTTGCCTAGTAGAAACATATGGTTAGTGATCTATCAGTGATTATGCTCGAAACAAGAGACTACGTTTTCGTCAGTTATCGCGATACAAATTTTTTCGTTTCATGCCGTTCCGAGATAGACCAGTGTGTATGATTTAGCTCCGTCTAACTTCTGGCTTTTTTTATGAAAGCACCTTTCTATATAGAAGTAAATCCGCCTGAGCCGCCGAGTAGGCAAAGAGTCTCGACTAGCAACTCAACGGTCGTGTATGATCAAATCTCAAGTACAGTAGAGTTTTCAATAAAGCTGATAGCCTTGATGCTAGTGATTTAAGACTTTAGTCTCGCAATTTATTCTCTGACTAAACTGGTAATAATAATATATAAAAGTAAACATGCGTATTTCATCTGTTACTATGGGCATGATATTTGAGACTGTGGGCACTAGTTACCCAATGCAAGTCATCCCGTTTGAATGAATGTGAATGAGAAAGTGATATGTATTTACATATATATAAGGAGATAAAGTGCTTGAGCTGTCTTCTTACGCTATACCATTTGCAGTACAATGGTATATATGCCACTTGCAGAACGATAATATATTAAGTTTATGCGGATGAAATGCGCACAAAAGAACTTGATATAGAATTGTCTTTTATTACAAAGATCGATTCGTAGTCACTTTCTGAATCAATCTCAACTTGTCTATCTGTATATCTGTCCGTCCATTCATATGTCTGTCCGTCAGTCCGTTTGGTTTTTATGTTCAACCTATATGCGTGGCATATTTTTGACTTACTTTAAAAATATATAGCACACCGGCCTGCTTTGGCGTGAGAAGGAACGCCGTTGAAATTGATTAAGATCGGACTACTTTTTTGCTCATTTCCGCATAACGCCTTTTCTTGAAAGGTCGTTAGATGAATAACTGTATTGAGCGAGTTGATGTAGCGTGTTTAATGATACTCCCTTTGATAGCTAATTTACAAACATATAGTGTTTTGATAATTGCAAGCACGCACAAGTATTTGAGCTATACATTCAAATCGAAAAGGGCACCAAGTTTAGTAAAGATCTTAGATCGAGTTTAAGAAAAATATTTGCAAAGTTTTGAGTTATAATTTAAAAATTCAACAATTTTCATATTATTTTTTACACTCATTTTTTAAACTTAAAGCTTTATTTCTAGCTTGACTCATATGATATAACCCATATATATATCTTTTTTTTATTATTTTTTTTTTAGGAGGATATGAAAGGCAGATATTTCGAGATTCTTTATGAAGCGGAACATCGAACAAATGCAGTGGAGAATACAGCAGCTGAGCGTTACTACATCTCAACTTGGTGCTTCTAATATTTCTAGGATCGAGCACTGTCATCATGCACGTAATTGTGATATCTTCCCTTTTACAGATGGGCTTAGTAAAGCCCGTCGAATGAATACAGCAACCGATCGCTGTTATCGCAAGCCAGGTTAGTGCATGTAATGTTCTTTCACGGCAACGCTGTCGTCATCACGTTTTCTTCTTCTTCTCTAACATTCCGGCCGGGTCTTCCTTTACGGATTGGCTTAATTCCACTGGGTTGAAACGTCTCGTCGTAGTATAATCGTCGGATCATGTCATGTTGTTAACATTCCTCACAATTCCGCGGTACTTTTGTTCGAACTAAGTACGAAACTATAAATGTCGTTTTCTTACCGCATAGGAGGCTAAGAAAATCTATACAAATCGTGAGCACAACTTAGGCTATATACACTTCAACAAAATCGTACATTTTCCCAAAGGTGCAAAGTTAACCTTTTAATATGGCTTAGCGACAATCTATCTATCCTTAAATCAACTCTTCATAACCGTTCCAAATTTAATTACTTTCCCGTAAGCACAGAGAGGAATGGAGACGGTAGGTGTAAGGACAAGTAAGTGGTGCAAGTAATAAGTTTAACGATGATAATGATTTTTCACTTACGTTTTTAGGTCAAAAAGTTTTGTTTATTTACAAACATGCACGCGTTTATAGAAATTTAAGTTATCTCGTAAGCAGCTTACAACAATCACTTATTAAACATTACTCACGCACATCTCATCATTTATTATGCATTATAATGATGATTTTAGCACAATACACGCCGTAATGCAACATCAACATACCTACGTCTGGGAATGAAGATGAAAAATTAAAAGTTCAATGTTTTCTTCTTTTTTTTTTTTTTTTTTTTTTGATTATTTTTTAAGAAGAAATTTAATTTTTGAAACTTAATTGAAAAACATTTTCTTAGTTATCATTATTTTTGTTTAACTTGAACTATGGACACAAAACATTTGAAATTATTTGCAATTTATTTTTTAATACATAATTCAATATTTCTCATTGTGACCGTCCACGTTGTCTAACAAATGATAACTGATTTCTTAGCATCGTGTATCGTCGTTTTTAACTGCTAACGGCCACGACAGGATTACGGACTTAATACTAAATAAGAAAAAAAACAACAAATTTTTACTATAAAATTTGTGCGTACATTCGTTACCGTTATCTTATGCCCCTTTAAATATGCTCGTTAGTCAGCGCTTGTTTTGAAAACACAACATGTTCGAAGCCTTTCAAACATGTTCGTTATGCTTGTCTTTACCGTTAAGGAAATAGAAAAATTCCCGGAAACTGTTTGTTTCGAGTATGCGTGCTTTGTATCTACATTTAGCAGAGATTTAAATCGTTTGCGTTAACTTCAAATTTGAAATTAACACTGAACGTAACCAAATATTCTACACATACGTTATGTTATGTAAAATGATTGTTTCCGATTTTATGTTTTTGTACAAACCTTCATGAGATTAGATTTTTCCCGTCGGATTGTGATTTTTAGGATAGTTTAGACTTGACTTACAATTCTTCGAATTGTTTACAGAGAATTTTATTTCCAATATTGCAGTGCTGTTCTTCTTCTTGTTTGTACGAATCTCCCAATCGCAGCCTCTTGATATGTAGGAATCCATTCGCTTCATCGCAGCATCGACTGTAGCCTTAAATTCTAGTTTAGCCACTACTTGCTTCAACGCGTCTATTTCTAGACTTTCATCTTAGCATCACCTTTATGCATTACTTTTGCGGCCAGAGCACTTCAGATAACTGCTTTTGCTTTTCTTGAAACTTTTTCTCGGTTTTTGCCATTGAATTTGGTGCTATTTCGACCGCCTGTTCTTAAAACATGATACAAAATAAACAAAAAAATTTACTTAAAGAATATAAACAAATAGTTTAATTATTAAACAATTTGCACTTTCAAATTTGGAATACGCCCAAGCAAGTTTGTCCGTTCATCTGGCGAAACTGTGTAGTAGTTTTTGTACACATTCTTCCGTTCGCAAAAATGAAGACATCGCGTATAAACTTTTTTTTTTTCCATAGAAATTTGCACCTTTATTCGGGAAATAGAAAAAACGAACTGCGCCCACTCAACTTTGTAGAATATGACAAATTAGTTTTGTTCCTTTTTGTTAGGATCGCGGTGATACGTATAAAAGATTCGGATATAATTTTCTTGTTATTTTTCTTAACACTTTTGATGTGCGTGTGTGTGGTCTAATTTAAAATTTCTTGAATTTTACATTATTCAATAATTTGGTTAATATTGTAAATGATAATGATAAATGTCAAAGGTTAAAAAACGTCTGCTAATTATGCGGTAAGATCTTTATTCGAACTCAATGAAAATATTAGTTATATGCGACTTTCTATCGAGTTTGTGTGAAAACCATCTAAATCGAACCTTTTGTAACATGTTTGTTGGTTCCTAAAATTCAAATACGTTTAGATTTTGATTAGAGTAAGTTTTACAAATATGGAAAGGATTCGAAGCTTATAACAGCTCGGGCACTTACAATGACTTTATTGGCAAACTTAGAACGTCTTCAATTTAACAGCTTTCATAAAGTCACAAGCTTAATCTGAGAGTTTCCTGCTTTCTTCAAAACTCTGCTATAATTGCTATCAGCGCTCAGGACAAATTTAAACCGAAACAATATTCTATTATGTAACCAGAATCTATAAATAATGGAAAGTTTTGGTTTATGAATGAAAACGACTGAGCCGACAGTAAGCAAAAGCAAGTGCTATTATAAAATAGGCAGCTGGGGAAGAAAGGAAATGGGGGAGGTGGAATGTAGAGCAAGGCAGAGAGAAACATGCCTTGTTAAGAAAACGCTTAGATCAAAAAACAATGGACATTTCTTAGTAAATTTAATTTTTTTTTATTAGAGAAGCTAGTGAAAACGCTATAGCTGGCCCTGGTCTACTGTTAAATTTCTACAATTATTCATATAACATTTTGCACTTTTCAAAATAAGGCGTCTTATGAGCAGGGGTCGAAATAAGTGGCCTGATCTAAACCATTTCATTAAGGACAACACATATCGTTTTACAGAATGTCATCAAAATATCTCGAAACCTGCTACCGCTACGATGCACACAAGAAAACAAAACGGACGTATGGACAGATAATGTTAGATCAGTATAATAAAAGGTGTGTCTATCTCAAATCACTCTGGGTGTTGCATACATTCGCACAAATTTTATACACCTCTGTACTACGAGAGGTGTAGGATATAAACAGGGTTATCTTTGGAATGCCTCTCCTTGCAAGATCTAAAAGGGAAAAGGGTTACTCTTGATTAGTATTACATTTTTAATTAATTGATGCACGTCCGTCTATCTGCCTCTCCATCTGGGGCTTATATTCTTCCGAGTGCAAAAATTTAAATGTCGGCCTCACATTTACCAAAAGCATTAAAC
This sequence comes from Glossina fuscipes, assembly GCF_014805625.2. Classification (NCBI taxonomy): domain Eukaryota; kingdom Metazoa; phylum Arthropoda; class Insecta; order Diptera; family Glossinidae; genus Glossina; species Glossina fuscipes. The sequence goes on along the minus strand of NW_024006383.1, from coordinate 4,520 downwards.
ATTGAAAACAAGCAGCTTGGGCTTGAAAATGGGTTATATCGATCAAAGAACGTTCTACTAAGACCACTCATTTTTTAACTTTATTCACAAACTATAACAGATATACAATAAAAATTTTATTGAACAGGGAATATCATCTATTCGAGACCTTGAAAACTTCTGCGCATATCATATTTTCGCTTATCGAAATCGTATATAGTGCATTTATTGACAGCCAACTGTAGTTTGCTTTTTGAGATATAGTAGACGTAGACCATAAAAGTTGGCTCCTTACGATATAAGACATGTAGCCAAACTCAGTTCAGCTTGAGTTGGAACGTAGGAGGAGGATAACCAAAGCTTCTTTAGATCATTATCTATATGCATGGTCATAAGGTTGATGTGATCATCAGCACTGAAACGCAAGTTAATTACAAAATCAAGACTGGAAACCTGACTAACTAAGTTAATTAGAAATGGAATCTTCTAAAAATGGCAAACTCTTGGGTATTTGAAGATTGATTAATATTATAGATCGCGTTATTGCCATTATAAGGATGACTGACGGATCATCAAAATAACGTTTACAACTTTCTATATATAAATTGCAGTAAGAACGTATCAGAAGTCTTTAAACGATTACTCTAAATATTTTTAAGCCGGATCAGTAAACTTATACACTTTAGTGGCATTGAGGAAATTTATTATACCAAGTTAGAGTTAAACTATAAGAATTGTTAATAAAATTCGTCATAGCGACAAACTCTGTGCATATGCTTATGCATATTTATGGTTGTTTTTTTTATAGTAATGATCTTAGCAACGCTTTTCCCTTTCAATGTTTACTATGGAAGAAATAGTTGTAAGTTTAAGAGCACAATTGCTTTTATGAATTCATGTGTATGTATGGGTGTGTGCGTATTCTGAAAGTTGACAAAATTGAAGCTGACAACTGCAGCGATAATTTGAAAAGTGAAACAAGCGATGCTTACGAAATATTTGTGATTGAAAGGTTGCGGCAAATTAACACCTCCTCGCGAAACCTTTGGCATATAAATAATTGCTTTGCTTTGGTTTTGCCCTTTGCCGCAACTACATGAATACTTTTATGCTGGGATATATGAAAATTTATGGTAAAGTAACTTTTACACTGCATCCCTGTTAATGCGTAAAGAGGATGTTGAAATAATAATCAATGGTTTCGCACAGATATTAATGCAAATAGTCCTGAATCACTACTACCTTCGGTACAGTTGAGTGAAATGCTTGTACTTAAATTTCAATTTTGCTTAATAGAAATAAGTAAAGTGGAGTAAGAGCAATTTCTTATTCAGTCGCAAAAGATGTGTATGGTATTCGGGCGAAAGTCGAGTAACTGGTATTTATTTGGCAATCATCGTCATGGATCTAAACGCGCTACATATAATAAATCATTTGACGGAAACTAACTATAACAAGGCCATCATATGATTCCAATAAGAATTCCTTCACCGAATTTTTACCTATCTATCTTTGATATCTCTTATAAAACACGTTAAGGTTGCGTGAATTACAAAGATTTTGAAAATACTCTGACAGAGAATGCTATATTCAGGTCTATTTCATCCCGCTATTCTCATCTAATCCACTGAACACAAATTTGGAATTTAAAAAAATCGCGGTTTCGTGGAACTGAATCGATTTCGTATGGTAATGAACAAACAATACAAGGGTCACTTACAAGTGAAACTTGAGAACATTTCATAAGTTTTTATTTAATATATCAGCTCTTGGTAGTAGTGGCAAAAAACCATTAACAGTAGGATTTTTCCTATGAACTGTAGACTATGAAGATATTTTAACTAAAAGCAAACAGTGTAAAATAATAGATTTTTTGGCAAAAGAGAGAGAGCATGAGTTTGAAGATATTGCAGAAAAATGCTCAAAGGTTGAGGATGTCTTGTCAAAAAGAAAGCTCAGTTATGACAAAGAAATTGTAATATTATATCTGAAGAAAATTTTAATTAATTTCGTCTTAATTATAAAAATATATTAAGTTGATTTTTAAGTTTTGAAACCTAAACCCCCTTTTCGTATAACACGGATTCGCATAGCATGGCAGTTTTTCGGAACATAACTCCTGTGCTATACGGTGGTTACTTGCAAAATAGAAATGCTTTATTTTGAGCATTATTTACACATCCGCGCAAACTTAAGGTCCTCCTACGACAAGTGCGCATAAGACTTTGTTGCTTTTTTGCACTCTTATGCAAATATTGCAGGAAGTAGAGATATTCCATGCAGCTCTCAAGTATATGGCTATCATTTTGCCTTTCGACGTCAATAAGCAACGAAAAGTGCGATGTTTCGAAAATCCGTAGGCGTAAATGTTGACCAAATATGTTGCGTATTCGTCATAACGATCTTATTATGCAACTTCTTTGCAATGGTCACGGTCACGGTTCGTTAGCGGACGACAGCAAGAAACGAAAAGTGTGAATAAAGGCAAGTGTTGGTTAAATATTTTCAGCATTGATTGTTAGGAACGTCCGATGTTTTTCTGGTATAAAAGGCCCAACGAATTTGATAAAAGAGAGTTTAAAATTTTATTAGAATTTAATCTACATTTAAAAGATTAGTTAACAAGTTTGTAGCCTGAGAAGTTGCCATTATTCGCAACTTCGTATGATTTTTCGATAATATTAACTTTCAAAACAAATGAGTCAAGACTTCCCGATCATTAATTCATAGTTCGCAGTTGTTTTAGTCAGTTTGCCTTTTCGATCACTTTGAATTCGTCAACGGTGGCGACATTTACATGCCATGCGACGAACTTATTGACTGATATGTTAAGTATCCGAGATGGGTTTACGCATTCGATTTGACAGTGATGATGGCCTAGCAAAGTTATAACTGACACACATTTGCCTTTTTGACAAATCATTTCATGCATTAGCAATGTCGCCTCGAATTTTTTTTCGTAATTGTCAGAAGTTGCACAACTTATCAAGATAGGTTAGTTTATGTCATCCCGCTGACCATACCATGGTTAAATCTTTGCAAAAGTAATTGCTTGCGCAAAATATTGGGTTGGTTTATGTTCAAGAGTCAAGTTTGTGATTTTAAATCGGGAATAGTGATGTACTCCTTAAGTCCAACTTAGAAGTAAGAAGCAGAGAGCGTACTTCAAAGGTCTCCTTAGAGGAATTCCCAATAACAAATGTTCTTCATTGCTTTACTACACCTTCGAAGGAATTAATTGCATGACACCTTGCGTAGTTCAAACGATATTGCGGAGCGCGTTCTTCAAAGCTCTTCTCCCATGCACTCAATAAAAAACGTTCTTCTTTACCTTAAAGTCTTGATTTGAAAATCCTTTTTGTATACCACGTTTCTGTTTTTTGTCTTTTTTTATGGCGTAAGGAATTTCGAAGAAATAATAACAATAAAGCCTTCCTTCACAAGGGGCTACTAATAATATAATTCAATTATCTAGACATGTCTGAATAGGTTTACGTCAATCGTACAGTTCTTCACGATATGAATTAATATCAATCTCATTTGCAAGCTTTCATCTCTATTTACTTTTAGAATCAATAGCGAAGAGATTTGTTGCATAACAAACGCTCGCTACGTTATCCTAAAAAGTCTTCGGTTAGTTAACTTCCTTTATCTTATTTGCGTCTTGTATATGCAATTGTTTGAAAGGAAAATTCAATCTGTATACGAATTTCTTAGTTGGGATGTGTTGAGAGAACATCCTGTTTTCCATAGTTTTGTGTGTTCTTAATTGTTTCACGTGCTGATAATCACAATTAATTCATTAACACTTTATTTATTGCTTCTGTTCTCAATGTGCTTGTATTTTATGCATTACGGCAGGATGGGGAGAAGTACTGCTCAGCTTGTTTGTCACAATTCACGTAATTAAGTTTCACGTCAATATTTGCAATCTCTTCATTTCTATTCGTCCTTGCTTTCCTTTATTTTTCTTTAAACAAAAAAATGCTTTACCAAATTTTCTAATAATATCTGCAAAAAATGAAACAAAATAAATAAATAAAACAAAATTCTTAGTGTGGACAATAAGGCGTGAGATGTTACCCGTCACAAAATATCAACCACACTTATGCGATATGCGTACATGTAACAACGAAGTGGAAGCATATTTTCTTCCATAATAAATACAAATGAGCTTTTTAAACTGATGAGGAAATGCATTTGTTTTTCCCCCTTTCAGAAGAGTTTATTAAAAGCATTATACATAGCTCATGGCATATGCAAATAAGAATATTGTCATCAGGAATTTTTCTATAGAAAAATGCTTTGGAAATATTAAGTTAGAAATTTAAATTTTACTTTTGTGTAATTTTCAAGTACGGATTTAGTCGTGGCCTTCATTCCGAAGCCTTACACAAAGACACGGACCTCTTTACGTCTGTCGATGTCGAACAAACTTCGACGCTAATTTTTGCTATTGAGTGTGTGCCCGCTGCCGTCGAGTCTATAGTCTATTGCAGCGTTCGTCTACGATCCGTAAACGCGACTGCGGAACGCTTATT
>NW_024006382.1:0-85649 GCF_014805625.2 Glossina fuscipes | reverse complement strand
GCGCCCGAATCTTCTATGCCCATCTAATCTATCTAAAAAAAAAAAAAAGAAACTCAACGAATATGAAATTTCGACTTTTTCTATTTTTGCCAAGTATTGTGGAATGAAGTAGAAGTTTTTATTGCCACATTTGTGGCGGTAAACCAACCGGCAAACGACCACAGCGTTTTCAACAGATCTAGAGCTGATATCTTGATATTTGCAACTAGGAGCATGTCCACCAAAGATAAATAAATAGAGGAGCAGATAGACGGAAAGACGCGGAATCTATAGGTTCTTTGTAATTTCTTCGTAAGCGTTGCGCAAACGTTTTGACAAACTTGTTCTTTTCATCAATTTCTGTCAAGAAGTTAATGATAACTATGTATGACTAACTTCTTATCTACGAATAGTTCTCCGCAAAAAAAGCATGTTTTTGAACTTGCTTTAATCTTTTCCCCATCAAATTAAAATCGAAGGACTTTAACTCGCAATGAAATGAAAGTTAGGCTAAGTCAATGTAAAAATAACTTCAGACTTTTGTTGAACGAAGATATTTATACATATATATATATATATATATAATATTGCAATCATTTGAGTTAAAACTTTGAACAAATGCAAACAAGGATATTGTATTAATTATTGTTGTATTGATTTCATGAAAAGTTGAAAAATGTTCCAGTTTTCCCATATAAACGTAATAAGGAACTCATAAGATTGCTTACAATAAAAGTGTTACGAACAAACATTTTTATTTATTGCATAAAGTTTGAAGTTTAAATAGATATTAGCGCATAGCCAACTGTTTACAAGACTTTGTTTAAAAATCCGAGCAACTAACTTTAATGGATTAACTAACTACATTCGTATACCTTAGAGTTAGTTTAGAATTGTTTTAAAAAGTTTTGTTGTTTTTTGAAAAACAGACAAAGAGAAAAAGATTTCAAGGAAAAACTGAGAAAATACTTAAAAATTTTAAAAAGTTTTTTAATGTAAGGAGTTGCACTGAATCGTAAAAACCCATCCCCTGATTAATTGTCGGACTTCAATACAGTAGAAGCAATAAAGAATTTAGTTGAAAGTGATGGAAAATGCTATTTGGGAAGGCAGTCAAAGGGTCGCTTTAGAACAACAAAGATTGCTTTAGGCTTTTACTGGTAACAACATTAGCTTCTGCGTAACTGGAACATTCTGTAATTGTTCGATCATAGTCGGCAAAACCGTAACACTCATCTATTGAGCGCTTAGCTAATAAAGTGTGACCAGTATTTTCTTATCTCACCGTCCTACACAAGTCGGCGATATCGCCTAATTGGTTGGTTCAATTAAAAAACATTGTAAAAAGAACTTAAACGGATCCATTCGAGCAAATTAATTCGGAAATAATGAAATTTAAATTTTTCAAACAATTTGCAAAACGAAAGCAAGTAAAAACAGTATAATGAACCACGGCCAACCGTAAAATACCCGAAATCGCCGAAAAAGTGCTTCGATCCGAAACATTTTCAATGGCCTTCGTTCTTGGGGATCAGAACATGGCGATGTGCGAAATTTCATTAAAAAAAAAAGGCAATAAGGCAAACAAACGGATAGATAGCCTCAAATTGATCCGAAAAGTGAACCGGCGGATCTACCTCAAGTTCTTCTAGGTATTACATACATTCGCACAAACTTACTATAACTTACTTAACTATTTTCAAAGGAATATAGTTTTTACAAATTAATTTACAAATTTCTATAAAATTTTGTAGAGAATCGTTTTCCTCTGAAAAGATTTAGAAAAAAACAAGTAAAAATACTGTATTGGATCAGGACTTACCATTTGATATCCTATACTACCCTACAGTTATTCACGTAACGACTTTCCAAAATAAAACTTTATACGGGCCGTAGTCGTGAAAGTGGTCCCATCCGAAATATATAATATATTTGTGTACAATAAGACCTACACAGCGTAAACTTAAGTCATGCTTTCTAAACCCATCATCGAATAATGAGGGTATATTTTTTTTAGGAAATGTCTGCAACGCTCAGAAGAAACCATCAAAATGATCAGCGTCAAATTCTAAATCGATATAAGCATGTCCGTCCATCCGTCTGGCCGTCTGTGTAAAATCTGTTATAAACTTTCCCCTGGCCGCAAAAATTTTAAATTCGGCAGTAATATTGGAAGTTCCTGCACACATGTTGGTATTGAAAATGGGGCAAATCGTTCGAAGGGCACGTGCACAACACCGCGTAAACTGCTCATTACGCATGAACTATAGCAGATAAATGTACAAAAATTTGAATACATATTCCATGGGCGATGCAAAAAAACGGAAAAATAGACCACGCCTACCCAATGTCATGACGTATCAAAATTTAATTTCTTTTTTCAATTCCAGAAGAAAGAAAATTCAAAAACTGCACAAAGAATATAAATTCTTGGTCAACTTCAAATTTAGAATGCTCCTAAACTTGTCCGTCTCTGCCCGTCCACTTAACTGTGGTCAACATTCTCTCTTTCGTGAAAGTGAAGATATCGCCTGCACATTTTCAAAGGAAGTAAAGTCTGCAAGTGGCCTAAACTTTTCCAAGGGCACGCCTCCAATGGCCACATATCTATGCCACAAAAAATTTCGTTTTGAAAATAGAAAGATTCAGCGGCGCCCACACAATCTTACCCATGAAAATTTGGTTCTTTTCTGTATTCTGCTTCTTTAGAACATCGGTGATGGGTATAAAAAATTTTCTTACCTGTTTTTTATTTTTTTTTAATTTAACAAACTTAGGAAATATAGTGTTTTTCCTTTCCGTTTACAGTCTATGTAATATGCATCGGTTCATTACTTATCAATTTGTTTTTTTACTGACAGAAATTATATAAGAAAATGGCAGATATGTCTGTAATCCATCCACAAGTAGATTATTATCTTTAGAGGAATATGAAATTTCGCGCTTCATTTTAATTCATATTTCAACCCACGATATCCTATAATTTTTTCATTACATTATTTTTTTATAAATTTATGCGAAAATTTTCCAATCACTTTTAATGAGGTATGACGCCTTTAAAGAGGTTATAAGTTTTGTGAAAGCCTTGAAACTTCTACAACAATGAAAAGAATAAAGAATACTAAAAAAAAAAAAACAAAAAAAAAAAAAAAAGTTTGTGTTTTTTTGCAAATTTATAAAAAGTCATGCAATCGAAAATTTTCAAACGCACAAGAAACCTATATTTGCAGAATAATTCGAAAAATTTGGTGTTTTGTTAATCCTAAGTATGTCAGTCGAAAAACCCCTATTTCTAAAATTTAAAATTAATTGCTTTTGTCTATGTCTACTAAGCTTCCAATCTTCGCTCTTATTATCATTCAAAAATTACTAAAGGAAGAGTTTTCGTTCTTTTGGTTATGACGCGCGGGTTTCGAGCACTTTTTCCCCAAAAAACATACCGAGAAAAGAGACAAGTTACGAATTTTCATTTTAACATTTTATCAATTCATCAAAAGAAAAAAACAATGATAATTAAATTTGTCTAAAGTTTGATAAGATATTTGTATTTACATTTATGTAATATATAAAGCAGTCCCTTACGCTCTTTGGCCTCACATTATTCGCGTGGGTGTTAAATCAATTTAGTTAAGTTAGCAAAGTTAATTATAGTCGTGTTATTGATTACTTGCAAGTATACCCTGCAGTAGAAATAAATCTAAGCAGCAACGCCGTTCGAAATCAACTGATGCCAGATAATTAGCCAAAACAATTATCTGCGAATAAGTTGGCCACTGTGCTTTCATTGATAACAAGCTATGAAATGAACTCGTCCGCGGGGGGCTACGATATCACAATAAGCTAAATACAGGAAAGTCAAAAAAAAAAAACAAACAATGTAGACATAGACGTCCAACAGAGAGAAGACAACCCAAGACTATCGGATGACAGCAATTGGTACATCATCTACCTGGGATGTAGGATTTCAGCTCAGAACAAGACTTATGTAAAAAGATCTTGAGGGTTAAATGTGTTATCGATATAGGGTGACTAGAACACCCTGTACTAAGATCAACATAGACAGCTACGCTAATTTAACGCGCGAATAGGACGTACGGCCAAGCTTAAGTCCTTGTGGTCATTGTATACTAGGTATGTATATACGTAACTGGAAATTTTGTATAGAAATTATTGTGTATTGCATAAAAATCATGGAAAATATTTTATTCGAGATAGTGCCCATCGTTAACTACACAGTCTTTCCGATGGTCCGGCCACCTGTGGATGCCGCGCCAAAAAAAACTGTTATTCTTTTGAGAGCAAATCACTTGTCGAGCTATTTCAGCACATTTTCGTAAGAAGTTCCGAACCATGCAAGCAAATGGTAATCGAAAGGGCTCAGGGTTGCTGAATAATTTACACGGACCAGCATTTCTCAATCTTATGCTTCCAAAGTATCGCGAATCGTTTTTGTCTATGGACGGATGGCTGGGCGTCATGCACAAAAAAACCAAACTTCCTTTGGCTTTTGTAGATATTTCGCGTGTTTTTCGAACAGCGAGCGATTCGATTCGATAAATTGTTGTTGGTAGCGTTTGGTGTTAACCATATCACCAGATTTTAACAGTTAAAAACAAAGCAAACCCTCCTGATGTCACCAAACACAAAATGTGCCTTTCCTGCGAAAGCGGACGAATCATAATAGGTATGCTTATTAGGCCAGATGTGCGATGCAAAATAGCCGTTCGTTCGGTCAAAGAGAATGCTCTCGAAACAGTATTTTTGTGTTACGATATATGTTGGCATTGCAACTTTTCCTCCTTGCCAGATGCCCAAGCTATAGGAAAGCCACTACTTAGGGCATGCATGTACTCTACATGGGTTGTTGTGGGGAGTCATCTATGAATAAATTGCGATTTTATATTTACTTACATATATTCACATACAGGGTATAACTTGTCATTAGTTTCCTCGCATTCTTTTATAATTTACTAACTTAAACTTAAATTCAACGAAAGCCACATTGATCTTTTAAAGGAAAAAACAAAAGAAAAAAAAAAAAGATGTGTAGTTTACCACAAAACTTAAAAAAGAAAAATTCTTTACTAAAATATAAAAGCTATGGAAATTCAAAAACAGCAAACGATGACAATTAAAACGCTAATCTAAGCGGAAGTCTCATGCGTTATAATTGCGGTCAGTAAAGACTATAGCGAGGAAGGCGTAGCCAACGAAACAACCATAACTGCAACCGCTTCAGGAAATATAAAAATAGCACAGTGCGGTCAGAATGACATTATTGAATTTTGAGGTTTTGATTTTGGTTATAAGAACAGCCAGTGCATAATTTATGGCTATGGTCAACCACGAAGTCATCATTTTATAAATCAACGCAGAAAGAGAATTTCAAACAATATATGCGTAATATTTAAAAAGAGGTTTAATTCTTTAAAGAGTGTCAAGTCCTTTAAAATAAAGCAGAGAATATACTCTAACTTAGGTGCAGCGAGTTTTTTCGCTTAATAATAACCTTCAGTTCGAATGAGAAGCACAACTTCACGACTGGGAAACATTTTTAATGGAAAAATATTTTTGTATTTTTTATACCATACAACACCGGGTAGGATAGGATATGTTACGTTTGTGCAGACGTATATAATACCCGGATGGGCTTAAGATAGACCTACCTTTCATTATACTGATCTAAGCCAGTCTGTCCATCTATCTTATCTGTCCGTCGGATGTGTGTTACTGTAAATTTGTGTTTAACATACAGTTCGCAATTTTTGACATGCTTTGACCCATGGAGGAACGGTATTGAAAATGGTTCGGATCGATTTACTTTTTCGATCACTCCCTTCGACTACTTTTTCGACTACTCCACGACACAATTCATTTTCAAAATAAGGCGTTATATGAAAGAAATTGTAATTTTGCAAATTTTTGACCAAACTCGTAGTGGATTAGTATTTCGACATTCCGAAATTTTTAGAACCACTCCTCGTATGACCATTCCTACGGAAACTGAATTTTTGTATGGTGAAAAGCTCTAACGGTTTACAACAGTAAATAGGCAGGAAATTAAAAATTTGGACCGCGTAGATCTATCCTTTAGAAATCATCGCACATTAGGATTATCAGGATATGTAAACCTTGATACGCTAAAGAGTTTTAATTGTTAATGTTTTATGGCAAAAAATGGTCCATAGTAGCGATTGAGCAAGAATTTAACGACGTGGAATTAGGAGCACATAGGTCTATTTTTCAGACCCCACCGTGTTTATGGGTTATCAGGGAAAGCAAGCGGAGAGAATACGGAGAGAAAGTCTAATTTCTAGTTGCTTATGAAAGAGACCGAACAATAATAAAATTTTCAGAAAGTAAATCAAGTTTGCAAGATTTGAATCGCTTCATGCGAAGTTTCGAGCTACCTCCAATATGCGGGCTTTCAAAAAAATATGCCTTTTCATGAAAATAACGTGCAATTGTTTGTGCACTATTATCAAACCGAGTGAATAATTGTACTTGGCTGAGGGTGGTATAGGGTATCTAATCGTCGACCTTGCCCGATTATAACGTCGTTACTTGTTTTTTAATAAAACTATGTCATACAAACACACCAACGCATATCTCTGATTTCTGGGAATTTCTTTTCCCATTTTCGGTTTTTTCTTACTATTCCAGCCATTTAGAAGAGACGACAAACCAAACTTTTATGATTTTTCATTTACTTGCTGTTCTTCTGAAAAATATTTATCGAACTGCCAGTGAAATGTTGCATGCTTTATTAGTCATCTACCAAATAGGAAATGAAATATCTTTGAAATTTTTCTCGCAATAAAATGCATTGATAAATAGTTTTTCTTCCAATCTTTACAAAAAGTTTGTATTGAAAAAAAACGATTTCATTTAATGCTATAAGTAACTACATGTTAACGATAAACACCACTTTGGAGTCACACGGTGACTCCTGGACCAAGGCCAATTCATGTTTTTTTGAAAATACAGTTCGCTTGAAACAAATAGTAATGGGAAGGATTAATATCGATAGAACAAAGTGACGATGTTATTGTTTCTATCAGTTACGCGAGTTTGGAATTCCCAAGGAATGTCGTTATCGTGTACTTTCCTCGAATGTTGAAAGTTTTTACAAATTTTGTAATTTTTATAAATAAGCGGCAGTTTCGCATGCACTGTCTTTCTTGTAAAATAAACCCGATTATATCCTTTTCGTTTTGTGCAATTACGTCTGCCGCCTCCTTTTATACGCCACCCCATTTGTCGTGCAAGAATATATTAAATTTGTGTAAGGATATATGTAGCATCCGAAACGACGTGAGGTAGACTCACCTATCGACAATTCATTCGGAATCACTTTCTGAATCGATTTAAGTTTGTCTGTCCGTCCGCCCATTTGCACATAATGTAATGCAATGCAAATGCAAAAAAGGATACAACTACCGAAGGAGAAGAATTTTTAAAAATATTACAAAGTCGCTTACACTAAACAAACATAAAAACAAGAAGAATAAAAAAAAAAAAGGAAATTTATTTTAATAAAAATTCACGGATGTTGACCATCGGATAAGAGGAGGGCAGATGTGTCGATGAAATAGGTCATTGAGAACCGAGTTGCAAGTTTCCTGCACTTAAACACTATGATGTATTTCTAAACTTTGAGCTTCATTTCCATCTAAGCGTAACGAATGTTGTCAGGTACTTCGCGCAATATAAAATTGAATTAATCGTAAAGAAAACTATTAATATGCACTTGCACAGCGTGGACGACCGAGCGGAAGTGTTCTTTATCGCTGAAAAGGGAAAGTTTCAATATAGCTGCAGAATACACTCAGTATATAACATGGCATGCAACACGTTCGGAATCCTCGACACAAACAGTTAGCTCGGAAGTTTCAAAATAAATACATATATACACCCTACATCCACAAGGCAAATGTATTCAGTTCATTCAAAAGTTTGCACAAATCAATCCCGAAACAAACTATCACAAACCAAGACAACCAAGACATACATCGAGCATCCAACACACACAAGAACAACTTGAATAAGATCACTTTTCTCTTCTTTTAAAATTTCGCTTTTCTACATGTTTATGATTATTGTAGAGCTATCATGTTCGCATTTATATACCATTTGAAAGCCTTACGTAATTTATAGGTTATCCTGTATACTGCTTTTGCAAAATTCAATTTAAGTTTTAGTGCTTTTGCGTGAATCGTTATTTCTTTTCGTTTAAACCGTTCCCCGCTTGTTACAATTCAAAGTTCTTGCCATCGGCGAACAAAACCCGAAGCTATTGTATAAAATTATCTGTTTGCTTGAAAAATTTAAATAGCATTTTGAACTTTTCCTTATGCTTATCTTCTCGGCGAGTAATAAACTTGTTGCCCAAAGAAAGAGAATCAAAAAGTTTTATTTTTTTTTTTAAATAATTTTATTGCGAATCGTAATAATAATCATTACAATATTTTAGAAATTAAAATGTGTAGGAGTTTATGTGTTTTTCGTGTAATGCAAGTATTTTTTTTTTTTTTAGGCCTGCTATAGATAAAGAGCTACGGTTGTATTTATTGCAGCAGCAATACCAGATCGGAGAGTAGGTTTTCTTTTAGTTGGTGTTAACAGCGAGTGCTTAGAGGACATTTCATGATATTTTGCGGGAAGACAACTAAAAACGAAGAAAATAGAAGGAAAGTGAAAAGGTGCTACGAAAAGGCAAAGATAAAACTCCTTGGTGGAATAACACGAAAAAAAAAAAACTTGGAATAGCAAAAGTTCAAAATAAAGGGAAATAAAAATAAAAAAAAAAAAAAACGGAAGAGGAGAAAACAGAATTTAAGTCGGAACCAGAGATCAAGACCCAATAGGGTAACAGTATAAACAATAACATCACAACAACCCACCCACTTGTGAGGACAAATATTTGGCCAAACTTGCTGCTGGTGTAGCTCAGCGGCAGCTCAGGTTGTCACAAGAAATTTAATCAATATTCTTTTGGATTTTCTTTATTCATATATTCATATAATTTATTTCTCACGGTGAGTTTTCTTTGTTCTAATTTTTCAAACATTAAAGCATTCCCTTAATTTAAGACCTAGCACTACCATCATTCTAACTGCACCCACCGAACGGAGACGTCCTCTCGTTAACGCTCCCCGCGACCAACGCCCCCTCTAACTTAACTTGTCACTTTCCTAAACCTCGCCTTACCCTAACTTACTGAAATTTTAACGCTCTTATGCTAACTTACTCTAACAATCCCCCTCCAGAGACCGACAGCCTGTGAGGCCAAAACGCCACTGAAGTGAAGTTAGCCCACTGTAGCCAGCCCGCATTTCAGCAAAGACAAAAATGTGGGCTATCTTCACTCTTGAGCAACCACCTTTGCTAGGGTAATGGATAACTGAACACTACAAAATCATTAGAAAAACTAAACAAAAATAGAAATGCAAGCATGAATGAAATAAGAAATTATACCGAAATGTTATGAAAAAGTAAAAAAAAAATTCTTTCTTGTATTTACCATATAGTGCATGTGTGTAGTGTTGGCGAAAAGTTGCAATATATAAAAGGGGTATAAAAAATTTTTAAGAAATATGACGTGCAGTTTTTTGATATGTCTTAAAGGATGCTAAAACCTATCAGAAAAACCCAACTTCATTACCCTGTATACGGGACTTCACCTCCAAATTCGCCAAAAACCGTGTCTTTCCATATTCACAAGACCGCATAGGCAAAATGTTGCAATAATGTTGCTAATCAAATGTTCGAACTTATATACATAATGTTTTTGTTTCACTTGCTAATGAAATGTTTAACTTTATACACATAATGTTTTTGTCTTTTTTTCGCATGGTAATGAAGTTAGGTAAAGGGCAAGCAAAAAACAAATTTAACACGGACGACATAACTATTAGCAAAAACAAATCGTTGGAGCTTGCTTTCCTCTTTCACGTGCAAAAACTTCATATGCATTAAGTTATCTCTCTCTCTCTCGCTTCTTTGCTTGTTTAAGAAATATATAAAACTTGAGAAATCATGTAGCGATTAAATGGTAAGGTTGAAGGACGAAAAGGAAGCGAAACTTTTGGATGATATATTCGGTCTATTTAAGCATGCGAACGTTACGTGCTAGGATCACTTCAGATCTCATAAGCTCACGACGGAGATACGCATGAATCCTGCATTACGACTATAGTGCAAGATTCAACCAAGTGGAAGACATATCTTGGAATTTCATGATTGCATGAAAATGGTGTGGGTCTTGAGATATGAATTGTACGATTAGATGAAGTTAACAAGAACCCAAGTGTTTTGCTTCAACTAATGGAATTAGTCATGCAGCAAAAATAAAAGTTGCACGCAAGGCATGTATGTATATATACGCCACCATATCATCAAATATCACTGCAGCTAATGTAACGCTTTGATATTTTAAGTTTATGATGCAAGTGCTACGCTGCTTCCGTTTGAATGGAAAAGCGGTATGCATTTGAAAAATGCTCAACGGCATAAAGATTTATAATTACGAACAATAAATAACTTTATTGACTGAGACGCGTTCATGAAATACATCGTTACGGGGAATGAGATTTGGACCCGGACACAATCGATCAATCAAGCCAAGACCGTGGCAATGGTGAACCAAAATCGAAAAATCTGCGGCAAAATCATTTAAAAATCACTGACGTCAATATGATGCCTTCTTCGATTAACGCGGTATTATGCACTACGGCTTCCTGCTAGTTCAGTTCTGTAAACATAGGGAAGGAGATGAAATTGTTTCCCGAGGATAAACAAAGATTTTTTAATTTGTGAACAAATTCACCCTACTTTTTGGACACAGCAGTACGTTCGCGTATTTAATTGTCAATTTATTTCAATTATCGCACTAAACAAGTGCTAATTATGATTAACTAAATTATGCGAATTATTTGCTGGAAAGTAAAACCAACGGAATTTCGTTTATACTATTAAATGAGAAGTTTATTTTACATATTGATGCCGTACATTAGTTTGCCTGAATGGGACTAAATTAAACGAAAAAAAAAAAAACCAAAAAAATAGTAAACAAAAAGCAATAAATTCGTGAATTTATAATGAGGTGGTAAACCAAGTTTTTTTTGAAATTGTGTTTTGTGTTTGTTTTGCTAATGGAAGGAAGTCTATGCATATTTTTAACATTCGTTCTTCCAATTCGCTTTGCTTACCTTTAATGTTGCTCCACCCAAATCGTATTCTCTGTTATAAAGATCTTCAACTGTAGCTCGATATTTGTCGGTATATGTTTTGAAAAGGAAACGTTTCACAATTGAACTTTTGCCCACACCAGCGCCGCCCAACACCACCAGTCGTATACGTTCCAAATCGGCCATGTTCTCATTAAAACAACGGGAACAGTAATAGCAACAGCACGAGCAACGATAACAATAATAATAGCAAGCACGTACTTTTAATTTAACAACAACGCATAAAATGTTAACAATTGTTTTGCTGTGAATTAATGGCTCACTTTCTTTTTACGGGAGTAATTTAGAAATTTCCATGAACTGTTGAAAGTCGCACACTGTTATTGTAAATATATTTATACAGTGAAATCTCCACATACACTCACTCATTTGCACACGGCTTTTTGTCCTGATTATGAGCGAAACTTGCATACGATTTATTTAGTCTAAGTTTTGCTGACTTACGGTACTTTGTTAAGAAAACGCCGGCGACTCAATGTGAAGATACGGAAAATAAAAGTTCTACAATATCAAAGCTACAATTTAGAAAATAAGGATATTTATGAATTTATGTACCCTACACCGCTTGGAGCACAAGGTATATATTAAGTCGGACCGGACGTGTCTTTTGAAAATCACAATTTTTTCCCATACAACAACTGTCCAGAATAGGGCTTTACATTGGGAATGTTCGTCCTTGGGTCAAAACACCTCCCTGTACCAAATTTTATAGAAATATCTCGAGAATTCCGACTTGTAGCTTGAGCATAATTTTGTATGGGCAGACAACAGACGGACAGGCTTAGAATAAAAGGCGGGTCCATCCTAAGTCTTTCTGCTTGTTACATACGTCCACACTAACTTAATATACCCTTTACTACAAGTGGTGTAGGGTATAAAAATGGAAGCAATATCTGACCAGGTGTTTGGTACTTTTAAGCACAGCGAACTACAGTGAATTTGCTGAATTCTGCAGAGAGGAGGAGGAGGAGGAGGAGGAAGAAAACCTTACAATTTTTTGAAATTTTTTCTCTCTATTTTTTATTTTTCATAATAGGAAGCTTTCTTCTCTACTCAACTCTAAAGTGCAGTTTATAAGATGAATTTGTGTCTATTGTGAGAAAATTGTGAGCTTTTCTTCGGCTCTTTCAATAGACAAATAGTGCCAATTTGTTTGAAAAGCAATTTTATATTAACAAAATTTGGCAGGAAAATGGACTTTTTAGACAAGTAAAACGGAAATTTCTACTTTTGAGCTGGACAACGATAAGAGCTATATAAAGCAGGGTGCTTCAGTCTTTTTAATACATAAGCATGTCTTGTATTTAACTTCAATATATATGCATGCACACATTACGGCTTAGCTCGTCCTTTGTCCTTTCGTTTGTAACATTCATGAGCTGTGGTATCTCAGGGTACATCACACATCCTCTCCTCCCATCATATTTCATTGTTAGAGATGTATATATGTATAATCTTTTTTTCGATGATTATAGTACATGTTGATTTTGCAAGAAAATAATGATTCATAACTTATGAAAAACAGATGAAAACATTACGATCAGATGCCTACCATTATAAACCCTACACCACTTTATTTGATATATTAGTTCATATAATTATTTTTCACAAGAGAATTTTATGTGATGAGTGATCGGAATAAAATTAAAACCCGGGTCTATCTCAAGTTCTTGTGTGCATTGCAGACATCCGCGGGGTCGTGCGGGGTCCATAAAAATATAATTAAGGAAATGACTGCAATGAAATGTTGAGCGTGATCCGCCCATAAATATGAAAAAGCTTCAATACAAATCTCCTAGAAAGATTCAAAGCTCTTACAAGCACTCCTCAATGAAACAACACGCCCACATTTATTGAAATATTTTAAAATTATATGACATTGATTCGCAGAAGTGCGTAGCAAAGATTCGTTCAAGACCGCAAATAACTTTCTTACTTGTTTTTGTTTTTTTTTTTTTTGATAACAAATTATCGCAAACTTTTTTTTTTGTTTGGTGAGAAAGAAATTTTTTGAAAAAGAAAAATAGTGCTTTAAAGTACTCCCCTAAAATCCCCCGCGTAGCTATGAATATTTTATTGTTTTCGTCTAAACGTTATTTAGATTTGCTTGTGTACGAATATAAAAAAAAATCTATTAACTAAATTTCAACTTGGCGTCGCTGCCGTAGCGGTTAGTTATCTACTGTCATTTGTCAGCTATTTGTTAACATTAAAAATTCAAAAAAATATATATACATGTACATATTGTATTGCGTGGCGCTTCGCACGTTATTCAGAGACTTCACTGTTTAGTCGCTTAAAATCTATGCAAAGTGATTTCTTTACCCGTCTTCACATACGATTGTTTATAATACGATGCTATGGGGTTTTTTGTGGTCAGTGTGTTTATATCATAAAACCACATCGTATTTGACAAAATCCATAAAATCCAAAATGGATCTGTAAAGAAAAAATGAAAATATATGTATATATATATATATGTGTATCCATTTCAATGATTATTTATCTTAAAGCAATGATTTAAAATTATTTATATTTTCAATGAGTCACTCAATTAAGGCAACAAACAAATTAATTTTGCTTGCTTATATACCCTACCACCATATCATTTGCGTGTGTGGATGCACGCAATCCGCAGCAAGACTTGCGATAGACCCACTCACTTTTCCTTATATCGACCGATTCAGAATCACTTTCCATCTCGTTTTCTTGTGTTCAAGCTATTGCTTCTAGTTTTTGGAGATATTTTTTTGGTCAAAATTTGTCTCCCTGATGTGTTTTGGCTTAAGAATGAACGCTACTGCAAACGGTTCTGATCGGACATCTTTCCATATAATGCCTTCTTTTGAAAACTCATTGTATGAATGGCTGCATTGAACGAAGTGATGTAGGGTGTTTAATGATGGCGGCCCTGTCCCATTATGGCCTTTTTACTTGTTTCCGTTTTAACCTCTTATATTTTTCCTATTTGAAGTGTATTTGAGTGATTTCGAGGATTTTGCGTAAGTTCATTGGATGAAACCAAGTAGAAAATGCAAATCTCTTTCTGCAAAACACATCAAATGAAATCACTTAACTTCCGTGAAATTACGTTGAAATCCATCAGTTCATCTCTTTCTTTGTTTTTGTCCAAATCAAAGGTCATTATCGCAGTGCTGTTGTTTTTTTTTTTTTTTTGCCTGTTTATTTCTTCATAAAAAAAACCTACGCAGCATATAATGGGAAGAAAGATTGCTGGGTGCAAACGCCATACCATTGTAGAGACAATCAAAAGCGTAAGAGTTTGTAAAACAATCAATATTTTTATCATTGAAGTTCACTCAGCACAAACAGACCGATAGAGGTATGACTTTTAAGGAGAAAATGGTCATGTTCTACGAATATATCATAGTTCGTTTTTCACTGAAGCATTTAATGCGTTTCTTTTATAAGATGAATAATTATTTTTTCACTTTTTTTTAATTTTTCACGATTTTTTCTTATTTACTATGTGCTTAAATGTTTGTTTATTATAATAATTTGGATGGAATGGAACCGTTAGCGAAATCACGGATAATATTCGCCTCCCTTCTACCTTTGTTTCTTTGCAAAGTCCTGAGTACCTACAAAAGCCTAAAAAAGGTTAATTTATTTTTCATTATCTTGAGAGTTCATTAAATTGAAAGAGCTCTACGCATTCCGCGCATGTACACGACATTTGAGACCAACTTCAACCAAACATTAAAATTGATCTTGAAAATATTTAAAAAATTTAAATATTTCGCCGAAATATTCTCATTTTCCTATACATCGTAGCTTCGATATTCGTCCTAAATTCACTTCCAGTTTTTTTTTTTTTGTATTTATTCTGCATTTGAAATTGAATGAAATAAGCAAAAAAAAAAAAAAATACTTGATATGATTGACAGCGAAATGCGTCAAAAGATTTTTTTCATGCCAACCTTTGCAAGCGCAAAAGTTAATTTTAGGCTTTACAGGGAGCAAAAGAAGTGAATAAGCAGCGTAAATTTTACTATCAATAAAAACAATTGACAAACAATATCACATTTTGACGGATCGAGAGAGACATCAAAGTAAAATTTTATTGACATAATATTTTCAATAAGTTTTTTAATCGGCATCGCAAACCTTTTTGAACATTTTTTTGTACAATCGTCGCTTGCTGTGCCGACCATATTTTATTATATTTGTGTGAATGGAAACGGAATTTGACATATACAGAATATTTTGTATACTCAACTCAACTCAGCTCAACAATACTTTTTCTAAAAATGAAAATATCGAGTTTTACGCCAAATGAAGAACATTCGTCAACCAGAGAAGTTCACACCGGGTTTTATGACGAAAATAGATGGACAATGATAAGAATTTTAAGCAGAAAATTACCTTTACCTTAGATCGGACATGAAAACGGCTATGATCCACCCCCATATAAGCAACCACAAGGTAATAAAACTTGAGAAAAACTTTTCAATTTTAGCGCCAGTAGGTCAAAGATGTAACGTTCACGATGCTCCCGAAACCGTTAAAATCTATAACTTTTTCAATCAGTCAACTCGCACGTCTACACTTTGCTAAGATTAAGCGGGATAAGCTTAAGGGCAAGAAAAGTTTTTTTACTGATTTACATCAAACAGTTTAAACCATGCAAGTAGATGAAGAAAAATCAAATCCTCCACATTGTGGGATCCACGATATTTATTTTTTTTTAGGTAGATAATTTTTATTTGGAGAATGTACAGAGTAATTTTCAACTCTCTGTCTTGCTTACCTCATGACAACCTCGAAAGAGTAGAAATATTTGTTCCATTTTTGTACATAAATGGTTGCGGATAATGAGCCAAAGCACATAAATTTTTGCTTAAAAAAACAAGATAACTTACAGTTTACGCGGATGTCCTACAACCAGTTGGGCTTATTTTCTATACCAACGTGCGTGCAGGAGCTTACATATGCAGTCGATATCTTAATTTTTGCGACGAGAAAAGTGTTAACAACACATACCACACCGACGGACAGATATGGCTAAGTTGATTCAAAATGTCGCGCTAATCAAGCATACAAATACTTTACAAGGTCCCTGCTGCCTACTTTTGGGTGTTCCAAATGACACTTGTAGTGGTGGGCAGAAAAAGAAATTTAGTAAGTTAAGCTCTCAAGAGAAAATCATATTTTTAAACGGTTAGCATATTTGAGCTGATGAGTAAGATATCAATCCAAACCTTGTAAGAAAGATTCCTTAGAACATTTAAAAGCTGAGAGGGGAAAGGACATGACTTTGCTCCGAATTAGCTTACAACAACAATTCATAACATTATTATTAATAGGTTGGAGGGAATGTTCTGTCGTATTTGAAATACGCAGGTAATTTTTTTTATAAATAAAAAACAACATGTGGCTAGTGAGTCATTTGGATTTTTTTTTTTGTTTTTTTACCTGGCGTATAATATAAAGAGAGTTTTTTTTTTAAAGGAACTCACAGGTATTTTTATAAATGAATTTAAATATTTTCTTTAAAATACAAGAGAACTTTCCCTCCAAACCTAATAAATTCAGACAAGTAATATCCAGAACGACACAGAAGCTAATGTAAAAAGCGTTCCGACATTCGCTATCTTTGATAGGTGGCAAAGTTTGTTCCGAACCGAAGCTAATATACCTTTCTTAGTTATGTATGACGTCTATGTGTTATGGCGTCTATCAACACTTGGCAATGAAATGTACACGTTTTCCCTAAGTAAGCACAGAACGTAAGTTGTCCAACAGATAAAAGCTACGTAGCGTTTAAACAATCGTAAATATTTAATACGTAATGCCTTTAGCTGCCGAAAACACGGGGTAACGATTTGCCGGATTTCTTATTATTAAATCTTCATTAACTTTTATAATTAATTCTCTTTTTATTGACCGCAAAGAGAGAATGTAAGTTTGTTCATTTCGCATTTTTTATTTAATTGCCCAAACTAGTTTGAGCAGTTTCTATAGCTACATATGTTCCCGAAATTTTGTGAAACTTTTTTAATTAATTTTTCGCCTCAGCGATCCGATTATCTAAAGGAACAAATGTTTTGTTTTGTTTTGTTTGCTATTCAGTGCTCGGATTTCACTTCAGTTTAGCATATTTCTCCACTTATTTCAATGCATTGCACACACGCATGAACACAAGTAATACGTTTTCAGTCAACTTTCGTCCTCATATTCGTATGTTTCTTAACCAAGAGAGAATACGAAAACATTTGTTAAAATTAGCAAAAAAAACACTTTTTCCTACGATTATTAATAAAATTAGAAAAGCCTTTCATAAAATTGAACAATATATAGGGAAAGAAAAAAAGGCGCGAAATTGTATTAGGCTTAAGCCTATATACACTTAACTCGTTTTTTACCCAATTTCGATATAACACGTTTCATCGAGAGAAGTAAATGCATTGTTTTACACGAGTAGCAAAAAAAAATATATTTTTAATTCTAATTTTCTTATGGCGGGGAATATTCGAATTTTACGACCACTTCTTCTTTGATCTCCTTGTACTGCAACTTGAATACACAGCATTTTAGCATTTATTTTATGTTAGAGCGTTTAGGTCGTCGGACACCATAAGTGATTTCAATAAGGTTCTAAGAGCTGATGTTCATTTGTTGACGATTGGGTCTGTAATAACCATGTACGCCTGTTATCGAGTAGCAATGAATAGTTGCGAAATTTTATTCGTATTTTCAATTTCAATTTTTATATGTTGTACTTATGGACTGAATTTTCATTGTGAACTAATTTCACTTTTTTTTCGTTTTTTGAATATATAAAATAGAATTCATTATAATCTTTTTTGCACGGTTTTTTTGGGAAAACATTTACTCTTTCTTCGTCTTGAACGACTTTTTGGATTGATTCCTCAAACTTATCGTATGTGGCATGTATTTTTTTACACGATTTTTTTTGCACGCTTTTCTAAGAACCGCATTTGCCGGGTAAAAAAGAGTTGAGCATATATATATATATATAACACAAAAAACATTAAACACAGAAAATTTTGCTTCGCTCACGAATTCAGCTGACAAAACGTCTATCAGATTACAAAATATCGTCGGACGACACATACAACAAATATTCCAGTTAATTTTGTAGATGGAGCCAAAGGCGTATTGTTTTTTCTAGGGATTAATGAGTTGTGGGACGTCTCCTATTCATGTAATACGGGGATACGGGGGCCCGAAAGAAGTAAGTAAAGAGGAAGAAATGGGATGCCGGCGTCCAAACGGTAAGTGTTATACCTTTATCGATTGAGCACCCATTGTTGCTGCGACTCTACCGCACTTGAGTTTTGAGCCAAAGAACACTGACTTGGTAGTCGCGATTAGACTACTCCTGCGGGGAAACACCTGATAGCTCACAACTTCTGGAACTTCATTAGAATCTTCGTCTTTTTTAGGCAGATAACTAATAGTTGCATAATGGATGTGACAACGTGTGAAGTGAAATTAAATTTCGAGAAGGTTTAAATTCAATTTTAAATAATAACTGTTTGTAATGGGAAATAAATTAAATAAATACTTGACCTTTTACGTTCAATCGATTTAGTTATAAGCTCATGCAAAAAAAGACATAAAAATCAAATCAAAAAACAACTCAGTCTTACATCTTATTCTCTTTCCTCGGCGCTGTTGTACAAATTTCCTGTAATTTTTTTTCTTATTTTTTTTTTATCAACGTGGAAAGGAAGCCAATTAAAATGAAATTAAACGCAACTTTAGTTTTTCTTCAATCATCTTCTTCTTCGTCTTGTGCTGCTAAACGTTGTCCTCCTTCTTCCTATTTGAAATATGTAAGCAAATTTTCTCGTTTTTAACTACGTTTTCTATCAAGAGTAAAAAGCAAATAAATTTATGTAAAATATTTTATAAATCATCGAAATTTATTTGCTGTTAAATTTCACACTTGCGCTTTTCATTTTCTATTCCCTTCGTAACGTTTAACTTTATTATTATCATCATCGTTAACGTTGTAATAATTTTCATGGTATTATGCTGTAATTCTTGGAAATTTATCGATATATTCTAAGAGTAAACACAATCGTAACCTTAAAGTTACTTATGCTAATTAGAGGAGAATATATATTTTAGATTTTTCACAGACCTTCAGACCTTCGATACACAAGCTTTTGCATTATTTCGATGGACTGCGACAATCTAATCAGGAGAGGTAATGAATTACCTGTGACGTAAATCTAATCTTAACATACAAGCCATGTTTGTGTTATTGCTTCGAAAAGTAGCCTTAACTGCACTGTAGGGACCTCTAGTAAACTGAAAAATCTTTGATCATTAAATTAAACGATTAAACTAACGAAGATTTAAATTATGCTCAAAGGCATAAAAAGGTTATATTTGCAATCTAGAGGCGACTCATACGCACACACGTGAATGCTTGCTACTTTAACCCTCGAACTACGAAGTAGGCAATTTTGATCATTTTTAAAGTAAAGTTCAACACCATGTTGTTTCATGTATGTTTCTATGGGAAAATTTTTGAATATTAACAATAATTTCTCTTTTATTCTTCTGTGTCCTTTACAGGATGTTACAAATTGAAGCCATCAAGGAGAAAATCCGGTATGTTTTTCTTTGGTAAAGGCGAAAATGCAAGCCAGACGGCTGAGATCGTGAATGGTGTTTATTGCGCTGATACGGTAACGGGCAATTACGTGCAATTTTGGTTTCGCCGATTTCATTCCCATACTTTTGATGTTAAAAATGTACCTCGAACAGATGATCAAAGTTGATCGGCACATTAGCAGTCGTAATTGACTCGGCTCTTAAACGGATGATAGCCGGGTATGAGAACATTGTGTGATAGCGATCGTGGTGAAGCAGCTCAAACGGTGGCCAAACCGAGATTAATGGCTAGCAAGTTTCTGCTGTTCATTCGGCTAGACCGGAAAGAAATCATTTATTATTATATGGCCAAACAGTAAATTCGGATCTCTGTCAACAAGTGGACCGTTTGAAACTTACGAATGAGAAGAAACGACCAGAATTGTCCAACAGAACGGCTGTTGTGTTCCATCAGGACAACATCAGGCTTGGCTGGGAAATTTTAATGCATGCACCATATAGTCCGGACCTAACACCGAATGATTACCATGTTTTTCTTCCGTTACAAAACTTCCTTAGTGATAAGAAATTGGCATCAGGAAAAGATTGTGAAAAGCGATTACTAGTGGTATATAGGGACGAAGACTTCTATTAGAGACGCATTATGAATTTTTTTAAATATTTTTAAAATGGCAACAAATTAGAGGACAAAACTCTTCTTTCCACAATCTAACACATTGGCACGATCTTCATTCAAGTGCATGTGAAACTTGGAATGTATTGGAAATTAATTGGAATTAAAATTTTATCGTTCGCCGTGAATATGAAATATTGTCGGTGTTTTTTCAAATTTACCTTAGTTTCTTCTCTATTGTCGGCTGGTATGTTGTTAGATCCCAACCAATTTTAAGCCTTGGCTTTACTCTGAGATTGCCATTTGATAGTTGCTATTGGTAATAAACATTCGTTGGCTGCCGATGACAAAAGAGTTGATATAAACTTATTGCAAGAGCCAAAGATACCCAAAGTAGGTAACTTAATGAGTTGCTTTGGCTTTGGTCCGACCTCCAGTCCATGAGCATTTTTTAGAACTCACACGACCATAAATATTAAGATAGGAGATGTCTTAAGAGTGACGTTACCCTATTTGAAAAGAAAACCATGAAGCACTCTTCTAGATCTTTTTTCTTATGAGGTGACTTTGCATATTCTCTAATATGAATCTATTGAAGACATTTTATCTTTACTTATTACACTGGCCTCTCATAACCTAACGTAAGTAGATCAACTTTCATACTTCGAAGTGATCTTAATCACTTAATTTGTACATACCTTTATATTAAAAGGACTACAAACAGTTATCTGCTGGTATTTCTTCATCATGTTTATTGTGTTAATAAATGCTAGTCATAAAATGTCTGTAATATCTCGTCATAAGAATTTTACACGATAACGAAGCTACCTCAAAAGTGCATATGCAATCTTCCATTAGAAAGGACAACATGGTTTCAATAAAAGGCAATCCAAAGATTAGCCCTTGTTAGACCTGTACCCGAGTACACATCTTGTTTTGCGTCTGGAAAAAGTTGCATCTTCTAGGCACTGCGTAATCTTGACGGAGATACCCTATTGTTTTTAACGCCAAATCAACAAACAGATGCCATTAGAACCTATTAGCCCGTTGGCTTCAACTACGAAATAACTTCTAGCTTGTATACTGGCCATGTTTGTACAACTACGATTAAATTCGTAGTATATCAGTGTATATATGAATCTGGCTCCATCTACTTGATGTGGCGAGAAATCTCGTCAGCACAGTATTCAACTTGTTTTTCAGTAAACAGTGTTTACTTATCCACGCTTGGGTAATTATAATTTGATTTTATGCCCTACACTACTCGACTCATATTCATGTAATGATTTTTCAAAACAAGTCGCTATATGGGAAGTTGTCGGCAAAATAGTCCGATCTAAAGCATTATCATTCATATCGTCTTTGGGCCAAGACCAGTATACCAAATTTCATAAATATATCTACAAAATTACTGCCTGTAGGTTGAACAAAAGTATGATAGACGGACAGACGGACAGCCAATTTTAAATCAATATAGAAAATGATTTTGAATCGTCTGGTCTACATCAAATTCTTGTGTGCATTGTATACATCCGCACAAACTTAATATGTCTTTGTACAACAGAGCACCTGTAGGATATAACAACATAAGAATCGTAAATGTGATGCACTCGTCTCCACTAACGATTTTAAATGCTATCTATAGCGGTGCTGCAACAAACGACAGCTCGTATCAGTATAGGAATTAACTCGTCGTTGGCTTCCACGAAGAAATATCTGTCTTGAAGGGTATCGTGGCAGTTAAAGTGTTAGTTTCCGTTCTCTCGGTAAACGATGATTTACGCTGAGACTGCCAACGATGTTTATAATGTGTTATTTCGTTAAGTAAATTTAAGAACGTATTCCTAGATACTAGCACCCAATTGAACGCAGTCAGTGTCGTTGTAAGAATGAACTTTTAATTTAATTAATTTTTAAAGTTTCTCTTTTGGGTTTTATTTTCGGTTGATGATGGTTTTCTGTAGATAAATTGTTAAATCCAACATCGCAGGTTGAGGGGTATACTTGTTTTTTCACAATGTTTGCAACGCTCGGAAAGATATAAAAAAAACTCGATCACAAACGAATATAATTTTGTTATTTGTTGTTTCATTTATGTTAGCTGCTAGCGCTCATTCTACATTAGCCAAAGAATCGACTACAAAAATAATAAGTAAGAATGCTATAGTCGGGCAAGCTCACCCATCAGACACTTCACATCACCTCGCTTAATTAAGAATACAAAATAATTGTACATTACGTTTATGAAAATCAGTAAGTTTGATGAAAGTCCTAATACTGGAGGATACTCACACGTCAATGTGGCCTAAATTTAGCAAACTTATATTACTTGGTAAAAGATTTTATTATATTTCTACTGCTTCCGCCACAACAAAGCACAAATTAGGCTTTGTCGCTATAGAAGGATTTGCTTTCAGCAGAGCCCTTATATATGGTACGGTCTAGAAAACAGATCCGTGTAAACCAAATTCCCTATGATCATGATCTGTTGAGTGCAAATTTTCAAACTTAGCTTTTTAGCCTATAAATCTGTAATTGTGATTAGAATCTGCGAACCGAAAAATAGATCTACATGTTCAAAATTCGCTAAGGTTAATTTTTATACCAAATTATTATTTTGAACGAATTCTCATCATGAAGAATTGAAAAGAAGCTTCAGTTTTCGTAGCAAAGGTTATATGAAAAGCGGTTCAATAAATTGCTACATCCGCTCCAAAGTTTTAACAACAATTTAAAATGCCGAAATACTATTATTAAGCGATTTTTGGAATTGTAATAATTACGATATTTTCTTTCGTACGATTGAATCAAAATGAGGCACTATTTCAAGTAAGAAAAATATAGTGGACCACGTTCCGCCACCTAAACACCCTATACCACATCGGCTTTAATACGGTTATTCCTGGAACAATTTTTCGATAAGAAACTTTATATGGAAAATGATCCAAAAGGTGCTCCGATGCGAAAGATTTTCAGTACCGTTCAACCTTGAATCGAAACACGTCAGTCTGCCTAATTACATCAAAACAACTTGAAAATTTTACTTGAACCGATATCAGCCGGACCGACAAGCTTAGATCGGCTCAGAATTGATTCAGAAAATAATTCTAGATCGAGCGGAATAACAGGGAGTCAATCTGTCCAAGGCGTATATATGCACGAGCTTAACCTACCTTGCACTAGTAGTTCTGTAGGGTGTAATAAAGATAATTTCATTTACAGGCCGTAATAGTAGTTGAGTAATAGCAAGTATGTTGTCAATACAAATGCAAATTACGGGAAAGTTCTTGGCTTAATATGCTCTAGACCATGATTTTTGGTTTTCATTTTATTCGATCTTCAATCAGATGTTTTAGTTCAACTCAGAAGAAATAAGGAAGATAGACGAAAAAAAGCAAGTAAACGGACTAACAGAAATTAAGTAAGACATATATATATATATGATGCAACTAATTTACTAATCGCCAGGAGTAGTCGAAAATGTTTTTGCGAATATTATAAAGGGGCTAAGAGAACTACTATAGCGTTAAATGGAAAATAGTGCACAACGTTTGACCTTCAATAAATGTGGCGCTCAGAATATACTCTCACAGTACTTTTGATTCGCTCTGGTACTGCATGGTAGCAACCTATACACATCGATAAATTCTTATTAAGTATTGTGTTGTTTCATTTTTAAATACAATGGAATACAACAGAATACAAAGGAAAACGTAACCATAGCAATTATAGGAAATTACTTATGTATATGTGTCGGCTTATATGCATCTTGATGTAATGTGAATTAAGAGAACAAATGGACCATAGACTGCCGCTATCGGTCGACTTGTCTGTCTATTAATGTTTATTTCCCATTTTAATCTGGCGTCATAGACGGGACGAAGAAGAGAAGAGAAGGACAAAGAGAGAGATATAGTTATATAAATTATTTCCCTATAGAGATTTGTGATAAGTGTAGTTAACGATGCTGTTAAGGTGAATTGCAGCAGTGGCATTACCATCGCACAATGATGTTTAGTCTGCTATTTCATTTTAAACCGCCTACATATATATATATACATATATATATACATATGTACATATATATATATATATATACCTATGAGTACATGCTTATATTCAGAAAATTTTGTGAGTCTTAATGCATGCATTCAAAAATGTTACACAATATCTTGTTGTTATACATGTAATACATATACACAAACATGTGTATAAATAGTCGCTAGAGTGTTCAAATGAATATTTATGAATTGAAAATGAATGCATATCTGCGTGTAACGTGTCTAGTAATAGCAAATATGGTATATATCTATGTATGTATGTATGTATGTATGTATGTATGTATATATGTACAATAGCAATGTATGTAAAATTTTGCAGTGCATATAAACTTAATATTGTTGTTTAGTATTTGCTAGATTCAGGTGTGCGAATACCCATTCAAACTTATAGCTAGTGAAACCTTGTTAGTTTGCGTGTAAATATTCAAAACCATAAAAATAGTCGTAAACATGTATATGCTGAGCAGAACCAATTTACTTACAAATCAACTGGGAACGTTCTGCTCCCATAGACACCATATGGATTAATACTTTTTGTCTCTTTATATTTTTTTTTTTTGTTCTTGATTTTTGGAAATTTGCTGTTGTAGGTGTATTTTACTTTCTTTCAATAGCAAACATCTGTAGCAGATGAATGCGCTTAAAATCGTTGACGTATACAAGCTGTGATCACACGTTCAAATTGGTACATTTGTGCCAATAGAAAAACTCGAGAACACACCGAACTAAGCGCGCATCTATCGCCTTGAAAAATCTTTCAAACAGAAATATTTTACAATAAAAAGAGAGGAAATGTAAAGGGTATCAAGAATCTCTTTAATAAAATGCTGTCTTCTAATATCTCAGTAAATTTATCAATCCTATGGCTTATAGGTTCAACAGCCTGTAATTTTCTTAGCCCGATGTAACTCCGTTGTCTTGCAACTGTTTAGTTGATTAAGAAGTCGTTACCTTCCTCCCTTTCTAATATGAAACGAAAGTTAGTCTGAGTGTAATGCGGAAAACCCAACGTAACCCAACGAATAAAAAGTCATCCTTTGTAGTAAATTTTTCAATTCTTTGAAGCTTGCAACAATAAACTGTTATTACATAGCAAGCCAGAGCCCATCTCTGGGGTAATAAATGGTTGACTAACGCCTAGAATTCTCGCAGCACTAAAACGCTATAAAGAGTTTATTGGTGAGGCTAAGCAATTTAAATTTCAATCATCTAACAATGGTTAAGTCTATCGAATAGAATTTAGCTTCTAATAAGGAAAAACTTATATCTGACTGGGATGAATGTTTTCCATACTCCATTGCAATTGTTCACAACTCGATATGACTTTTAGAAGATTAATGCTATTAATGCTAAATTTGTCAAAGGTCTTCCTACATCTGCGTGTCATCCTATAAACTAATTGTGTGATGTGCTATATCTAGGAGAGTTTAGTAGCTTTGGATGGAACCTTGGCTTGTTTCTTAGATTTCGAAATTTCATGCCACGAAGAAAGATTTCAAACCTTACTGGAAAGTCCAATTTCAGCTTCAACGTAAGCTAGATTTTAATATCTTTCGGTCGTACATTGCAAATAGTTGCTTCCAATATAGAAGAGTTGCTATAACACTCTTCAAGCCAATGCTGAATTTGAATGGTGTTTTCCCCATCAAAAAGAAATGTTTAAATTTTAATATTTAAAAAATATTTAAATAAATAAAAAATATTTAAATAAAATATTTAATTCGTTTCAATTTCATTGTTTTAAAAATAGTACAAGCAGCTTCTATAAACAATCCCTTAAATATGTAATGCGTAAACTCTATACATGTACGAACACGATGCATACGCTGGCGGTTGGAGAGAAAAAAGTGCGGAAAGATTCATAGAACATAACCCGCTGCCTGGAAGATATATGCCCGATCAAGCGTCAAGCGAAGCGTCAATCCTAATCAAGCTATGGTCTTACCGCACTGAAAATTGCACCCACTTATCCTGACTTTATAGTTGCGCTTCTTGGCCAAAAATGATCAAGATGATGTGAAATTTTAATAGGTATGGTTTAAGGAGTAACATGTTTTAAGAATGGTTGAAATTCTTTTATGATAGATAAAAGAAAATGGAGAAGTCCCGGAACTTATTGATCGACGAATTAAGAGAAGTCTCTATGAAAAAATTTCAAATCAATCATTTGATGTTGACACAAGGATATATCGAGTTTGCGCGCTTCCGAACACCAATACGTTTAGAAATCGAATGCATGCAGGCGGTAGGTATTCATGCATATAACGCCTTTTCAAAATAAATAATAATATAAATGTATACATTAATGTATATGCACATGTACACGCAGGACTAATGGTTGCAATAATAGCTGCCAAGAAATGGAGCCAGAACGGACCTATGTCTTAATTTGAAATCTTTATGCCCATATTTGGAAAAATATTAATTCTTAATAAATGGAATATTTGAATTTCGCATGGAGAATGTAATTTTTTTTTTTAAATATGCTTTATTTCGTTATACCAAGCGCCTTAACGTTAACCTAATCGGTATCTCGGTCTAATTAATATGTAATAAAATTGCTTTTTCCCTTGTGTTCTTTCTATGTTCGGTGAATTAGAAAATTTCTTGTCATCTCTGCGTATGTCTATAGGTATTTATAAAATTTTCTTTCTGCTTGCCTATCTTAACAAGCACACAACTGTCATCTTCATAACTCTCGTCAAAGCAATCTTCATCACTATTATATCACTAAAAATATTTTCCTCGTGGAAAATCGTCAGCCAGTATGCTTGTTAGTCGATACTCTCTATATAACTGAGAATCAAGTTGACAAGTAACGAAGGCAATAGACACTTGAGTAGTTTATAGGAAAAAAAAAGAGGAAAATAACAAGAAGTAAAAAAAAATGTTCTTTTTTTTTCCCAACACCTACCTGATCACCACTCAGTTATTATGCTTTTATCATATGTTCAAAGTAATTCCCTTTATTGTTATTATTGTTGCCGCTTACATTCATTCATATATTGCATCGTAATAGACAACGAAGTGCCAGTAGAGCAAACTGTTCATTGTGATTATGTTGATTTCATTAAACTCATATTTATACACTTGACTAGATTTGACTAGAAATTGGGTCAATTATTGATATTTTCATATGACTCATCCGCATGGTATGTGCTGTGGTGTGTTTATATGAAAATTACAGTTAAAATTTTCTAAAATATATGTGTACATGCAATAATGCATATATATATAAAATATTCATGTACATTTATCTACATACATACATGTTTGCGAGTAGATGTGCTCAATACGATACAAACAAACAAAAATACATAGGTTCAGTTTAGATAGCATTTACACTAGACTTACAGTAGAGTTTAATATGCTATGAAGTAGCGTTTAATATGCTATGAATTAACTCATGTGGAATACTCAAATTAACCAAAATCCTTTGAGCTTATTTTATTGCATTAATTATGATTACAAACAGCGATCTCCATCAAGCTTGGGAAATAACATCTTTTGAGTTCATTTCTTTTAATATAATCGAATGGTCAAAAAAAAGAAAAAATCTTTACATCAAAAACATATAAGTAAATTACCACGAGCTAGATAATATATTAATCCTTGTCTCAAAGATATTTTTAAATTGTGACAGCAACTTCCTCTTGTACTCAGATATCACTAATATATGTCACCGGCATTATCGATCGATTACTTGTAGGTAAACAATTTACTTTCCTTTTCCCTTAATGCGAACGTCAACTTTGATTTACTTTAAAATGTTTAGAAATTTCTTCCTGAAAGCAAACGAAAGCAAAAAAAGATTTATCTCAAGTCGAATTTTGGACACCTTTTTCCTTAAAATTGTAAAAAATTCTTCTGGCATTTTTCAGCTTCAGCCAGAATAGCTCCACAACTCACTGATATTTTAAACCAATTTAAAGACTCTAACGTTTGTCGTTCAAGTTCCTAAACTTACCTATGTTATATACATAGCCGATCAGCATTACGATAGCGAACCTCAATTAGTAGGGCACGTCTGTGTAGTTATCTTAAAATTTTGGATAGAATAAAATCCCCAGAATTTTGATTTTACTCTGGTCACTTCAATTTTGGAGTTTAAAAAGCTGGAACCATCTATTGGGAAACATTATTAAGAATATTTCTTTTTCAAAAGAATATCGATCCATAGTAGGAAAGGAAATTAGTTAAATCGGCCGAAAAGGTTAACAGGAAAACATATATCGATCGTGTTAATATAAGGCTCTCAATTTGCATAAAGAGCAGCCAAACCATAGAAAACTGTGATTTAAAATACATGCGATACCTTTTATAAGATACACGATTGCTACGGTCGTGTAAAGGGACCTTTAATGTTAACACAGATCTTATAAGATTCATTTTAAACTGTATACAGTTCCTTCTTTATTATAATTACTATTATTATAATTAATGTGGCCAGAGAAATAAATTCCAAGACTAAAAATTTTAAAGCACCAGCATCTGAAGCTACCGGCCTTATATTGAAAACTTTACCGCACTTGAGATTTGAACTCACGCCCATTGAGTTGAGATGACTGTGACAATTGAGTTTAAATACGAATACGAAACAGAGACAAATAATTCCATAGACAGACGGGTGAATAAATAGAAAGATAATTAGACGGACAGACACTCGACCAGAACAACGGATGAGGAGATAGAAAGACGATAGACGAATACACACAAGTAAAATGGGAAACAGATTTGCTGGCAAAGAGATAGAACTCAGCGGAAAGATTAGAAGCAAGCGATCGCATCGTCGAAAAACTTTAAATTTCATGGTAGTTATAAATAGGAAGACCGTTAGACGGACAAGCGGATGAACAAATGAAAAGATGTTCAGACGGATGGACAGACAAGTAAAGAGGACGACCACAAAGAGTTGATAATAATAGGAAGACAAATGTAGCTCAGCGCGGACGTTGAAGAAAGCTATCGCATTTTCGAACAGCTTGGAATTTCATGCTAGTTAAAGATGTAAAAAGGTGAAGTATTTCCAGCAGTTACGAAGCGAAAAATTGACAAAATTATTCGAGACCTCTCCTACTAAATAATGAACTTATGATAGCTTTGCCTTTCTTTGAACTGCTGTGGTGGCTATAAAAACTTTAACTATTTAATGTAAATGTATTGCCCTTTTTTTTCTTCTTCTTGTTCTTCTTCTTTTTTATTTGCTTTCTTGTCAAGTCAACAACTGATTAAATTTTCACTACTGCAGCAAAATGTATGAAAGGAAAAACAAACAGACAGTTTGCGGAAACTATTCTCTCTGATGTTATCAAAGTTTGTTTCATATTTAGATCTGCGTTTATGCGGACATGCATACCTTGCCTAGTACTGTTAAAGTTAGTGTTAGCACTAAGCTGGAAACGAATTGTTTTACAACCGGAAAAAATATTTTTTTTGTTCATTTTTAAACTCCCTTCTTTCTTTTCTAAGGCCGTAAGTACTGAAGGTTAGCACCGCGAGGTTATTTAAATTTCAAAAAAAAAAGAAAAAACAAAAATAAAAAGAGAAAGAGAAAAAAATTTAAAACAAAAATGTAAACATTTTTTTGGTGGAACGACGTATTGCAACTGACAGTGCAAATAAAGTTTCTAGTGGAATTTTTAACTTCATTTCAAACAAAAAAAAAAAGGAAGAAACAACAAAAAATAGAAGAATAAAAAAAGCATAACAAATGAGTAACAAACGTTACAGTCGGGCAAGGCTGACCATAATATGCCATCCATCACTTCACCTATTACTTATCAAAAGTAAATTTAGCCGCTTAAAAGCGACAAATGGAAAAATTTTATATGAAAGAGAAGAGATTAGGACGTGAGTCGACGAAATCCAAATTTAATGAAATTAATATCTTTCCCAAAGAGCTTGCTTCTATATTTTGCTTATCAAATCCTAAAAATCAGATCTCACAT
This sequence comes from Glossina fuscipes, assembly GCF_014805625.2. Taxonomy (NCBI): domain Eukaryota; kingdom Metazoa; phylum Arthropoda; class Insecta; order Diptera; family Glossinidae; genus Glossina; species Glossina fuscipes. The sequence goes on along the minus strand of NW_024006382.1, from coordinate 55,186 downwards.
TATACTACCTTATAGCAGGACTTTTAAAAAATGACTCCATCCCATCCAAATTTTTCGTATTCATTCGATACTCGAAAAATATCCCTTTTAACCGATTTATGTTGGAAGAGGGGGAGTGATCATAAAAATGAGGCGATTCAAACTATTTTCGATAAGGTTTGTTTTTAGGCCCAACCATTTCAAAGTCAACATCATTTTTATCAAAATATCTCGAAAATGATAACGTTTCGATTGGACCGAAAAGTACACAAGGTAAACATGAGACACAGCGACAGACGGGCTTAATATATTTACTTGTTTATCTAACAAACTCTATTGCAAAGCGCTACAAGCCATCGTCCACCGCACTAAGATTACAACCGGTAAACACCAACTTGGCGACAGCCACGAGTTTTATTCCAGGCTACGTAATATAATGCAGGAAAGTAAAGTAATGCAGGAAACGATTTCAAATCGATGGGAGTAATAGGAGTTGGGTCCATTTCAACTCCTCCTCGCTATAATGTCCATTCAAAGTATCTGGCACCACTTTTTCTGAAGATTAAAGACTTCTTCACTTATCACATTAAAAAGAAGAACATAGAAGCAACAACAAAGTTCCTAGTGAACACTTTACAATATTTTAGGCCCTAATTTCTTAACAAGCGAAATTAACTCTGAGTTAACATATAGAGGCATGATCTATCGCACTCAGATTTGAACGAGAGACGAACGCCGACTTGGCGGCAATTGCCAGTCTAATTTCATAGGCTACGCGTTAGTTCAGCTTAAATTAAGGCAAGAGAGTCTATCCCAGAATCTTTTTTTAAGACGAACTATATAATAGAGGAGAACATCGGTCAGAAGCAACAGGAAGGTTGAAAGTTTACAATATAACGCACTTGGGATCGAACCCGAGAACACCGATTTGGCGGCAGTCGCAACTCTTATCCCCTTGGTTGGGTGGTACTTCAACCTAAATTATTGCTGGAAATAATTCTAAATCGATTGGTGCAATAGGGAGCCGGTCCACTTGAAATCCTGCTCGCGTTTGCGTACATCCACGCAAAAGTCCTAATTAGAAAAAGTGAGGACTATAAAAATCATATCTCACATACGCAGCGTCTGTTGGTAACGAATATACAAATGGTTTTTTTTTTTTTGTCTCAAGCGAAAAAGTGCTGTACTCTTTAAATATCAAAATTCATTTTACTTAACTTTTCCAACTAATTGATGCTTTTTTTTATTCCTGAACTTAATATTTTTCTAGTTTTTTAAACGTATTTCGAAATAATTATGTACATATTTATGTACAATTAATTTATGGATATGTTATTATTGTTGTTGTTTTTGTTGTTGTTGATTTTGCACAAAAATATACGAGTTTCTAATTCAAACATATTAAGCGAATGCAATGCATGTAAAATGTGCTAATATTGAGGGCGTGTGCATCTGTCTACATAATGACAAAATTCTCCCATAAGAGCGGCACTCTATCATTTTCCAATGTTCTAATCATTTATTGGCAATTGTAGATATAAAGGCTAATGAGCCCAATTTAACTAACTTGTGGCCTTATTACCACCTACTGGGAAAAAGGGGGTAAGAAATTAAGTGCTGATGATTTAAGGGAAAATAGATCAATATAGAGGCCATGAACTCATTTGGAAGTAACGGACGAGAGGGACAAGAGAAGGCTTCATTGTATTTCTCAGGTTGGAGCGAACAGATAATTTTAGTTATTTGCAGAAGGCAACCCAGTTGAAATACTTAACATATCTGCTGCGGTAATTGCTTTTCGAAACATTCGAAATAAACTTGTAATAAAGCATTTAAGCAATTTCAACAAGAGCGACTAACATTTTATTCTCTAAAGGGTTTAGTTTACATAGATTCGTGGTTTATTTATATCTGTCTACGTGTACGTATGGATATGCGATAGATTTTAAAGTTTATACGTAATTCAATTACAAATTTTACAATGTAATGCGATAAAAACAGGGCAAAAAAAAAAAGAAACAAAAAGAAAAATTATATGCATGCAATGGTCTACAGTAACAAATCTATCAAATTTTCGCTCTGGCTAAATTTAATAAAATGTCGGAGGTGTTAAAATTAATATTAAAAAAAAGAAAACAAACAAAAATCACTCAAGTGCTTGCGCTTGATAACTCTGCTATTCATGTGCATTTAAATACCTCATTATATATATAATATTTCAATTATATCTAACGCTATGAAAATCTCGTAAACACATATGCATGGACCGTTATAATAAATGCATGAGTTTATTGTCGTTCGCTTTTTATGCGCATATAAATAATTTAATTATCGCAGTTAAAAGTTTAATCAACAAAATTTCCCAGACCATACTATCTGCGGGATTGGGATGTGTAGAACGAAGCTAAACTTTTTAATTTTTTCTTTCTCTTTTTTTTTCAAAATCATTTATATGCATAGATTTATAGGCTCTCTACAAAGTATTAAGCTTGATAAACTTAAAATTAAGAAAAGATTTATTGCTAACAGAGAGCCATACTTATGCATCAGTCACATCTTCGATTGCGGCAACTAGTAACGGTAACGTAACAACGCTCTTCATTCAGATTAAAATATACGGAGTGGACATATATTCTCCATAAAGTGAGAATCTCAGGTTTAAAACTGTAATTCCAATCAAAGTTAAAAAGTCAAGTCTTACTGCTGCTTGTAAGAAGAATACAACGGCCTAAGATTAATATAATGCATACAATCAAAAGAATGGGCATTCATCCCGCTGAGACCTTCTTTTCATAGAGAGAGAGAGAGAGAGAGAGAGAGAGAGAGAGAGAGAGGGGGCGCTTTTAATTCGCAACACTTTCTACACTTTAATCGAAACTGCTCAAATGCTTACTTATCCAACACAAACCATGCTTAGCGGCTGTAATATTGAATTAAGTGGCGACGAAATTAAATTTTTATTTTTTTCAATTTTATGAATAACATCTGTTTATTGATTCATTTTTCAAAACGTTTGCAACGCCCAAAATGTTATATCATACCAATGGATCCTTACTCCTCCAGCCCCAATCAGAGACCCCAAAAAGTATTCTTAATACGCATTAAATTCTGAATCGATCTAAGCATGTCCGCCTGAAGATTGTCTTCGAAGCAAGAATAAAGCTATTGATTTCAAATTTAACAAAAATATCGACATTTCTTGTACACAAAATTGAAAGTGCGCCGAACCGGTCGAAGGACACGCCCGCAACGCCACGCAAATTGAGAACATTTCTATTCTTCAAAAGGAAAAAAAAATTGGTTTCTGGTTACTACTCATCAACTATAGCAAATAAAAGTACAAAATTTTGAACGCATACTATATGGCCGATGCTGCAGTAACTTCACAAGAAAGTTGACTTCGACCAATATAATAATGTATCGCAATTTTATTTTTTTTCAATACTTTTATAAGGATCAGAAACAAGCTTGAAAGCGCCCATAAAGTACATAAATTCTTTATTTTGTAAATAGAAAAGATCAGCCACGCCCACTCCTTGCTATTGCGTATGAAAATTTAGCTCTCTTAGTTTTTTTTTGTCTTTTTTAGGATAACGATGATGGGTATAAAAGATTCGATCACAACCGAATATAATTTTCTTACTTGCTTGTTTTAAAATTCAACTTTGTATCAATTTTCCACAAAAAAGGAGAAATCGAGACGGTATCACTAATCAACGATACTTCTTTTGAATAATGAAAGAATTATATCGGAACGGGTGCAAGCCGCTTATTAATGTCTCCGTTCTTCATACTTTTTGTTTTATTATCCTTTCCTCAGTTGATAAATTCTCAAAGACGACGTCACGCACCGCCTCGTTCCATTTCTAACGGCTCGCCCCTTACCACTAAAGTTCACATGGGTTCTTACTTTTCGAAACTACTACAATTTGTGTAGGGTCTTACACTGACTATTTTTTCGAACGCTCTAGAATGATAATATCCCTTTAGACACAATAACAGTAAGGAGGTATTCTAGTTTCAATTAAAAGAATTTTATTAAAGCAATTTATCTGTAAAAATTTTTAAGAGATTTGAGAGAGCTTGACTATCCTAAGCTTATAAATAATCTAATATAGTAGTGAAAGAAAGAATGTGTGTGTGTGTGTGTGTGTGTGTGTGTGTGTATTGTTTACATACGTGTTGTTACACAATACGTTCCTCTTGTTAATCATGTTCGTTACTAAAATATTTCATTTTATATCTTATTTTACATAAACTTTTATGTTGAAAAATATTATTATATGCAATAAATAGCAAAACCTCTCACATAAAAGCCGTTTATATTGAAACTGATATAAGTTCACTTAATCCCTCCACGGAAGTGCTTAAAACTATCATGCGATAATATATACAATTCCTTTATATGATTATTATATGCACACATATATTTTTTTAAATGCATTAGACATCACATGTGAATATGAATGTTCAAGTAAACTGACTTAAGTCACTTTTAAAATGATCGGTTTCTAGTCTTCATTCTATTACAAGAATGAAGTTATACAGACTTCTTCGTTTCTTTTGATACATTTGGCGAGAAATATTAAAATCGTCTTCATCTTTATCAATTTCGTGTACCCTCGAAAAGTAGGCAATGAATTTAATAACAATATGGAGTTACTTGCTACTTAGGAAACTATTTATCTATGCTGACGCGTTATTAAAAATACAAAGAAGATATTATCTCTGAAGATCGATGGGGCGAGTTTCGAATGAAAAATGTAGCTTTCGTTATTGTTTGGCAAAAACGGGTGAACACAAAAGCGAAAGTCAACTTTCATTCAAACAAATATCTGGGCTTGTCGAGAATGAATGAATTCGTTACGTAACGAATGTAACTCACTCATGAGTTATGAAAATTTTATGTTAAATTAAAACCAGCATCTGTGCTAACAACAACTAAATCATAAATATATAATTTATTTAAAACCATAACTGTATTGAATGCTTGTTAGAGACACAGCATAGAATGGCGTGTTTTATTGACTAACCAGCCACGGTGTGTGTTGTATTGGTGTATGAACGACGATGGCAAGGAATGAAACGAGGAAAAATTCCCGTGAACAACTCTTTTAACATAAATTGGAGAACAGTTAATCTAAACACAATACAGAGGGATTTGGCCCACCATTAAATACCTTACAGAACTTTGCTTAATACTTTTATTCATGTAATATGTTTTCAAAACAAGGCTTCATATGGGAAATGGGCAGATAGACTAGTCTAGATCGATTCACAAATCGCTGGGTGTAATAAAAGACCGAGTCTTTCTCAAGCTCTTCTGAGTGTTCTATACATGTCGACAAGCTTAATATGCGCTTGTATCACAAGTGGTGTAGAGTGTAATAAAATGTCTCTTTTACTGAATTGTAGCAAGTGATATAATCAGATTAGATTATGTGGCGAACGCCTACCTCTTGGAAAAGGCTTTAATTAATCAGTTAACTGTATCGACTTTATTAGAAAATGAGCATTTGACTTACGTCGCAAAAATTCAACGGTGACGAGTAAACTCGTCATTCACAAAGTATGTGTAACGTAAAATTAGGTTGTAATGAAACGGCTTTTTCAAAACATTGTTATGGCAAATATACATTTATAAATCCGGCAAGGTCCAACAAGGATGGATCATGACAACGATACTCGTCATAGTACAAAATGCTGTACTTTTTTCATGATGACCACAGACAGTTAACTGGTTAATAATTAGAAGAAGGTAGATACTTAGTTAGGTATAAGTACAAACACTGCCGAGTTGAGAAAAGCACAAAAACAATAGTACAACAAAACTTTAGTTTCTCGATTTCACTTTACAATTTGATGCTAGAAAACCAAATATCTAAGCATGCGGATCACATGGGAAAGATTAAAAAACGATTGCCAACATTACGCTAAGAAAGTTTCTAAAAAAGGGTGAACCCATTTCATTAACGAATTTCCCTTTAAATGAGAAAACGTCAGTAAATAAGTGATTTTTAAAAACTTTTCTGCATTTGTTAAAATTTCAATTATTTCTTTGCCAAATATTTTTCTTTCTTTCAAGAAAGTTGGTTTTACTAAAGTAAAAAATTTTGTGATAATTCTTTGCGTAGATTCTAAGAAATTCGAATTCTTTTGTTTTCCGCATCTTAGACAAAAATCACTTAAGAAATTTAAAATTAAATACAGAGTTTAAAGAATTTTTGTTTTTATATTAGAAGTAGAGAAATGTTAACAAAAGCAAAAAGCTTTAAAAGCATTTCTTATATAAAATGATAAAGTTACGACTCTGATAAGGTAACAAGTAAGACAGTTATATTCGACTTTGGCCGAAGCTTTTTTACTCACAATATTTCCATTAAAGCAAGTGAAAACACTATAGTGTAGCAACGCCCACCATCAAATACTCTACACCATTCTGCAGTTATCTACTTTCCAAAATACGTCATTATAGGGAAAATATTCGAGGAAGTGGCCCACTCCAAAGAAGCCTTTTTCCTGGAACCAAAATACTCCAGTGTATCAAATTTCATAAAAATGTAACAAAAATTACGTCATGTAGGTTGAGCACAAGCGAGATATATAGGCTGAGGGACAGACAAGCTTAGATCGATTCAGGAAATGATTGTGAGCTGAGCTCTACAATAAAAGGTGGATCTATCTCAAATCTTTCGTAATGTTGTTTACATCCTTACAAACTTAATATGTGCTTAAGTGGGCGTGGTTAACTCTTTTCTGTTTTGTGCAAATAACGTAGGCGAATCCATAGGAGATGGAAATGCAAATATTTACCGTTTTATCTATTTTCGAAAAGAAAGGTATTCTTCGTTCGTGTGAGCAAGGACTTTGACCGATTTTGTTCACTTTCAACAACAACTTGTGTACGGAAATTTTCAAACTTCTTAACTTTTGCGATCAAAAGAATATTTAGTACGCATACGGACAGATGGGCATGATTAGATCGATTCAAATTTTGATAACTGATAAGGTTTTTGAAGTTTTCTGCCGGATGCTGCAAACGTTTTGACAAAGTAATCACACCGCCATTCTTGCGGGATGGATATAAAGAATGAAGGAGATCATACTTCGATTAAAAGAAAGCATTCCATATGCCATACACATATACTACCGGCTTCATAACTTGAAATAAAATATCATCAGCTAGCAACGGAAATGTCTTAATAAAATCTGAAAAGAAATTCTTGAGTGTGGTTTGTTTTTTATTACTCTTTACTTTTAAGCATAGAGAAAAATGAAGTAAAATCAGCTGCAGAGAATGAGAACAAAATCAAACATACTTATTATTACTTCTTTCGATTGAGAAAATGGTTTACATATTGAATTTTTTCCTCTTCCGCATTTTAATCAAGACGAATGATTTTATTTCTTAAATATAAATACTAAAGACATACTGCTATTGAAATTTCAATAATTGTTTCAGTTTGCACATGTGCCGAGAATATTGTAAGAAGTAATTTATTGTCTGCGACTTATGTGTGAACTTAAATGATATGTTAAACGTTCTAGGAAGTACGCATATTCCGTCTTTTTTCATTCGAAAACCAACAAAAGGTATCGCGAAATTACGAAAAGACATGTGTCGCGATATGTGTTGTACGACAAGCACGCCTTACACGCGTAAGGGTGTGTTTGCCGCCTTTTCATTTCGAATCTTCTATTCATTTTAATTATATATTTTCCTTTGCTTTGTCGCATTTTCCTCTTTGTTCGTCATATTCCTCAAACAAGAAGCAAGAAAGTAAACGAAAGCACTCTCGCTTTCTCAAACCGACCTAATAAGTAAATTCATAAATAAAAAAGTTTTATAGTTGAGGCAATAAGCATGATGTATAGAACATCATTTTTCGTTATACACTCATCGATTCGGAAGAAATTTTCGATTTGATATAAGCTTATCCGTCCAGCTGTCCGCCTTGCATTCTGTTTTCAACCTATAAGTCGCCAACCATACTACTTCCTATATAACGCAATATTTTAAAAAGTCATTAAATAATTATTGCAAGAGAATTGTAGGTGTAAAGTGTTTAATAGTGCGCCCTGGACCACTAGAACGTTTTCACTTGTTCCATTATCAGTAATTCTTCTGTCTGCTAAATATGTTTGGAAAGAGATAAGAGTAAATAAAAAATAAGTAAGAAAATAAAACTCGTTCGAGACCGAATCTTTTATAGTCACCACCGTTTATCCCAAAAAAAGACAAAAGCAATTCTCATGCTCTATACTATGGAGTGGGCGCAGTTATATTCTTCTATTTTCAAAATAAATGTTTTTGTCGTAGAAGTATGTGAGCGTTGTAGGCGTGTCCTTTAAAAAATTTATTTTAATCCCAAATTCTCTTTCAAATTTTTAGGCGATATTTTAAGAGACGCTAACGGGAAAATATTTACCGCAAATACTACAAAGTTGCGCAAGCAACCAGGTGCACGGACGGACAGGCGGACATGGTTAGGAGCTTTTCTCTGGTTTTTGAAGCTTTTCTCTGCGTATTATAAAAGTATTGAAGAAATAATCAAATTTTGATATTGAGAAGGCGTGGTCAAGTTTTTTCATTTTTGTGCACAAATGCTAGAGCATCGCGCTTGTGCATTTATTTGCTATAGTTTATGAGTAATAAGCAAAAAACCTATTTTTCATTACTTTTTAATAACAGAGGTGTTCTCAGTTTACGCGGTGCTGTAGGCGTATCCAATGCCAACCTGCGTGCAAGAACTTCCAATGTTTTTGCCAAAATTGAACTCGATGCGGCCATGAGAATGTTTACAACAGCAAACACTACACAGACGGACAGACGGACAGACGGACATGCTTAAATCGATTTAGAATTTAATGCTGATCAAGAATATATGTACTTCTTGGGATCTCTGTCGCTTCCTTCTGGGCGTTGCAAAGGTTTTGACACAATGATTATGCCATTCATCCTTTGGTGATGAGTGTAATAAAGACTATAAGTGGGATGAACTAACACAAACTGCTATTGCTTTTGTAATTTGAAACATTCTTTCCATGAGTTTTCTATGTTTCCATTTTTACTAAATCTTTTGCAAAACACATAATAAGGTTCTTTTTTTCTACATATGTTTTCTATGCAGATATTATACAAGTATTTCTATGTATATTTTTCAGATAACGATGCACGATAAACGACTATATTGAACTTACTTAAAATTATAGATATAACTGAGCAGAACATCCATTATCTCACTCCTTTACAAACCATTGCGATCACAAGTCAATATTGACTTCACATCCAGTAACACATTGTTAGGCAAAGCACGTATAAGAACATTCCATAAAAATCATTCACATTTCTTCCGCTTCCGCAGGAAATTTTTTTTTTTGCTCTCATAATGAATATTCAATCAATATCCAGAACCGTTTTCGTAAATTACGTTTTTTTTCTAGTAAAGTCATTTAAGATTTCGTCAAAGCAAATTCCGGTCGTTAAAATACCGCTACGTGAAATGACTTCTGAGATTTTATGTTTCTATCCAAGTCTTCCTGCGATTAAATTCGCGGCTTTGAATGGTCGTCTCTTCAGGTTAACGTAAGCTTTGTTTACAATTCTTACGAGATCTATTTAGGAATTATTTACAGGAACTTGTATTTACGATGCTACTTCTGGTCTTGTCCATTGCAGTATATACAATTCACTCTGCTGAGTCGACTGTCTTTGCTTTCGTAAAGACTCTGTTTATACAGCCTTTCACAAGCTAGTTACTAATGCCGAATTTCATTACCATGCTGCCCTCTTCTAACCTGTGAAATGTTCGGCAATTTGTTTTTAATCTTTCCGCCGAGCGCCAGCTGTGTCATCAGGTAAAATATCTTTCGAATTTGGTTTCTTGCAAGTCGGTTGGTTTTCAAGCAGACTCATTTTATCAAATAAGGTACTTTCGTAACATACGAAGGCATTATGGTTATTGTGCCTAATGTCATTTTGGTCCCACACATACGTTTAATATGTTCTCTATGCACATATTTTTTTCCTTTCTATATAATATTATTTTGTCTCTTTGTCTTGTGTTTATAGATTTCTCATTATTAGTATCACCCTCGTAGGCAGAGCTGGCTATATTGTTTTATACTATTTGACATTACCCCTTGTGCATTGATTAAGTCTTTCACTCTTTGTAAATACACTTAAATTACCACAATGTAGGAAATGTATTAACTAAAAATTGACCGGAAGCCGGTGTCGTTATCACATCCGAAAAAATATCAGCTGCTTTGCAATGTAATTGTCAGTCATTCAGCACCGCCGATTATGACACTTCGGTTTAGAGCAAATGTCAAGAGCATTTTCTTTTTCTCACTCATCGAATGGATGGATGCAAGTTTGGCAATGCAAAAGTATCCGCGTAAACTAAACTGAGGAACTAAGACTTTAGACTGAAAGACGAGCGATCTAGCTAGGCATAGGGTAATGCTTAGATGACACTTTATTATTCTCTAGACAGTTCCATTAATGGAAAGTTGGCCGCCGCATGGGTCGTTAGGATTGATGTAATTAAACACCATACCTTAGGCCTCCCTTAGTTGATAAGAGGGAATTGAATACAATAAAAACTAAACCGAAATACAGGCGTTTCGGTAATTTATCGAGTTAAGCTATAAACGAAGAATGGTACTGTTTTGAAGCAATTTTAGATGCACGGATAGCTCAACGAACTAACTAACACACAAAACAATGAGAGACAAAAAACTCCCCACAGCCAAGGTCTTCCAATCTTTAGATTATATGCGCTTTTATTCTGAACGCTCTCAGATTGACTCACTCTTTGTGCTGCATGTTCAAAATGTATTAACATGAAGAAAGAAGAAGCACATGTTTTTAACAAAGAATGAAAACAAATTCAGAGAACAATATTTGCTGTAAAACTTTATAATCAGTGTAATGTTTAACAAAAAAAAAAAAAAAAAAACGAAAAAGTTGGATAAGTTTGATCATTATAATATGTTAGTTGCAGCCGAGACATAGCGACCTAATAGCGACGCTACCACATTGATGGGAGAATGTGATATAAATGTGCAGCTATTTGTTTACGCGAATGGCAGGCATTGGTACGCCTGTATATAAAACGATGTTACTACACTACTACACTACTATTTCGACAATACTGTACCCGTTAGTTTTTGAGTTCGTTTTAATATGACCAATGCTAGAAAAAATTGAAATGGAAGAGAAAGAAATAGGGTGTTCTTTGGTCGTAGCTGCAACGAGCGCTCAGTCGGCAAGGGCATAATATTCGATGAGTCACTAGACTACGACCATTGTCACCCTACGAAATTTGAGATTTGAACACGCAAACACTGATTTGGTAGTCGCGGTTCTTACCTATTCGGTTACTCAGGTATACAATGGCTAGCATTAGTTAGTTTTTAGAGTATGACACCAATGTATGAATTGAGAGACGTCCAGCATCCATATGATGGCTTAACATATGTATGTCATAATTTATCTAATTTAACGTTTATTCATATGGTTATACTCTACCACTTGTGGTACAAGGATGTATTAGGTCACTCGAAGAATTCTCCCCGGTTGCAAGCATCTTTTTGTGGCCTGCTCTTTTCAAATGATTCCAAACTGTCATGTGGTTGATGTTTAGAAATAAATTTGAAGACTTAAGTCTTGAAGCACTAGCATCTAAAGTTCTCGGCTTCATTGAAAGCTCTAGCTCACTTGAGAGTTGCCCCAAAGACCATTGAATTGCTCGGCCGAATCTTGTACCAACTCGGCTATGCAGGCGGAATTTTTTACTTCTGTACATCGAAATTATTCTTGGTATTTGTATTTCTTAATATGTTGGATGAGTTTGCACTAGTTTTGCCAGGATTGATAAGGATGAAGTTAGGATTGTACGAAGATAAGCGCACGATGGGATGACATCTTGCAGAGGACGGGCAATGAACGGACATCGGACAAGACCTGAACTATCAAACACATTTTCTTTGAATCCTTTTGTTTTTGTTAATTTTATTTAATTTAACTCTGACGGTACAATGTTTTTCTTTTTACTTTTCTTTAACAGTAAACTGTTTACAATCTTCACTACGTGCCAGTTTGCAATAAATAAAGGAAAGAAATACATAATGGCGTTTATTATCTAACTGGAACGCATAACCATAATCCTTAGTTATGGTCACAATTTAACTTAGTAATTCTGTAAGTAACATATCGACTTTATCAATTCTTATATAACATAATTCATGGAGAGATTAATTTTTTCGATGCAACGTAATTCTAGGATTATAGTTTCGAGTTCGTTGACTCTTATATAATTGATATAAGGATTATTTTTTCGATGCATTCATTGCAAATTCTACTTAAAATTGCTTTCTCTGTCTCACCTTTCTGTACAGCATAATTTTCACAGTGAATCTCTAAAGCAAAACAACTTTTACGTGAAAAAACCTTTTTTGTTATTTCTTCATTAGCCATCGGTCTGAACAATTACTACTAGTAGCACAAGCATTGTGATTACTTCAGCTTTATGATTGTTTTTTGACTTTTCACAAACGGAAATCAAAGTCAAATAGTTTAAGGGTGAGGATGAGCGATATATACATTTTCTCGAAACACTTGCAACGTACAGAAGAAAAGTTCTGAGACCCAATAAAGTATACATGTCCTGTTATAATGATTCTCCTAGCCGCAAAAGTGAAGCTCTCGACATCAAATTTGGCATAATGTTGGAAGCTCTTGTATGCAGGTGGGTTAGTGAAAACGGTCGCAATACTCGGCTACAGTGCAAAGTGAACTGCTTTCCAAAGTGGGGAAAAATTGGTTTTCTGCTTATTGTTCACAAACTATAGCAGATAAGCCCGGAAAACCTTAAATGTATATTCGAAAGGCTATGTTGTAGTATCTGTACCCAGTATCATAATATATATAAAAATTTCATTGTTTTCGCAAAGCTTTTATAACGCCCAGAAGTGAGTCTCAAAGAGGTCAAATATATACACATTCTTGGCCAATGTCCAATTCGTAGAGCACATAAACATGTCCGTTCGTTCGTCTGTTCATCTGACTATCTGCTCGCTTGTGTAGCACCTGTAGTAAACAAGCTGACCGGTGAAAGCTAAAAATACCTTTGCCGTGTTTTTTTCTCGCTACACATAAACTGCAACAGACAAACGGTACAGATTTTCACTTTTATTCTAAAAAAAAAAAAAAATCAGCTATGCCTACTCAATGTTATAGAGCATAAAAATGTAGTTTTCTTTTTTCAGTCTCTTTTCCTAGTCTAGCAGCACAAAGATGACAAAGGTACAAAGGATTCAGTCCGAACTGAATATAATTTCTTTACTTGTTATCATTGTTTTTTAAACATTACGGCCAGATTAGAATTAATTTAAATTAATTACTCCCTTAGTGTAAATTAAAAAAGATTTTAAACAAATAAGAATAATTCAGTAGTTTGTGGAAAAAAGGTGAAAAAATTAATTCGAAAAAAAGGCGTCCTTTTCGCAGAATAAGTTGTTGGTCAAGCCGGTTTTTATTAATCATTTTTCTTTTTTCTCAAACGTGAGGCTTTTTATTCCAATATCCTGGATTTTTTTATGATTTTAAATAAAAGGCTTAAATACGCATGTATGTATGTATTTACTGGCCAGCAACAAAAGAGAATGGTAATAATTGGTTAAAAGCTGCTATTTTTCACTTTACAAAATACGCATTAAAAACTGAAAGGCACGTGCACGTGACACGTAACATGTACCAGGAAAGAAATATTTAAATAATGTACGAAGTTTACAATTATCTTGCATTGAATGAGACATTTCAACTCAGCATAAGAATATTGCGAATTGCTTGCTAAAGTACGGCTTATTAGACGGGAGTGGGCGCGATCATGTTTGCATGAAGCCTTTAAACAGATTTGATTGATATTTTTACGAAAAGTTTGAAGTCATAGTTGCTGGGAAGGACAAAATCGCCCCTCGCTCAAAAGAACTTGAATTGTCGATGAGCATGTATGCCATATAGGTTCATATATAATATGAATATGTGAGTGTGATAGAATTAGTGTTGTAGTGGTAAATTGATTGAAAACCTTCAATGTATATAAAAGAAATTGTAACAAATAATGGAAATTTTAGCCACATGGCACTTTACATAAAATTCCTTAAGCAGAATAGACGGCTCCTATACCGAAATATATAAGTAAGTTAATAATGCGATATGTGTGCATGCAAAAGGTGTGTGTATGTGATATAATTTATATAGAGAGCTAGGGTGCACTGTTCTTCGTTGAGGAACTCCTAAGGTTTCTTCTAGGGAACTCGGGCTTCCATATTCTTCCATTTTTCTACTAATACTAGATATGCTTATGAATGGATCTGTACTCTTTTCAAGTCCAATCGCTACTGACCAAGCACTCCGACAACAAATTGTAAACAAGGCAAGTAAGAAAATTAAATTAAATTAAAAGTGCCACTAAATCTTTTATACTTATCATCCTTAACCTATAAACGAATAAAAAAAGGACGAATATAAATTTATACGTATTCGGACAGCGAAGATGTTCTTAGCGCTGATTGTATAGACGTGTACCCGCCGTAGGCATGTTCCCTGACCTGTTTTAGAAGTTTATAGGCGATACCGTCGTTTTCACGAAGAGAGGAATGCTTACCACAAATACTACACAATTGGGCGCACGGACATATGAACAAACTGACGGACAGATATGCTTAGATGCATTCCGAATTTGAAACTGGTCAAGAGTTTATCTACTTTATACAGATTTCGAAGCTTGCTGCTGCGTGTTAAACAGCATTGAGTGGGCGCGGTCAATTATTCCAATTTTCCAACGGGTGCTACACCATTGCCCATAGAATATACCTCAAAATTGTTGCAGATTTATCTGCAGTAGTTTATGAGTAGTGAGACAAAAAAACAATTTTTTATCCCTTTTGAAAAGCAAAGGTGATCTTACTTTACGTGGTACTGTACTGTACGAGTGTCCTTCGACCGATTTGGCCTCATTTCAATATTAACTTGCGTGCAAGAACTTCCAATGAGTCTGCAAAATTTAAAGTCGATGGCGTCATTTTTCCGGCCAGGAGAGTTTGTACAACAGACGGACAGACGGACATGCTTTAATCTGATGCTGATCAAGAAGAATAAATATATTTTGTGGGATATCTGAGGACTTTTTTGAACACAAAAATGAATACACCCCTCACCCACCCTCATGGTAATGGGTATAAATGTAACTAAATCCGTTAGAAAACTTTAAGCCACTGGAGAATGTTTGGGAATATGTTAACTAATCTATTACTTCGTCGTGTTGCAAAGAGAGATGATTAGTTTTTCATACCGCCACGACTCCGTAGTAATACTTAATATGCACACATTAAAGCTAGCAATCATTTGACTAGCAAAGGGACAAAAGACAAATTAAGCGAACGTATCGTTGCCCCAGATATGTGTGCGCACATGCAAAATTAAAGTTAATTTTATTATTCAAATTTAAAGACCTTTTTAAACAATCACATACATGCCGTACGTATGCTTAGTAGTTGAACGATATCCTGTATTAAATGTCAACATCCTTATATGTTTGTGCAGATCTGTGCTTCTATATGTACAGTAATTTTTATTTTATGATATTTTTGAAACGTCAGCAAAAGCAAAAAAGTCAAACAATTTTTGCATTTAATTTTACATAAAAGTTTCTTTGGGTTTTAATAATATACGCGCGCGTTAACACACACTCAGGGACAATAATGCCATCATCCCCCATCGCCAACGTTTAATATCCGAGCATAAGTAGAGCGTGTCTTCCTGACCGTATAACTAGTCAACTTTGGCTTATTTTTTTTGTTTTTTTCTCTTTGTCTTTTTTTCTTTACAAAAGCAATGATTCCCCGATGTAAAGCAGATTTCCTCTTATAAATATATATATATATATATATATATATAGATGTGTGTATAAAACACTTAAATGCAAGTATGTAAGCAAACACACATTTACACTTACTTGCATTCATGTATGTATTATGTGTTGCGTATTATGGTTGTTTGCTTGGTCGCTGGTTACAATTCGTGTTGTGCACTTACAAAGAATCTGCCGCAACAGCGTGTTGACATCAAAACGACCTTATTGTTCACATTTTCAATATCTTAAACATTATTTTCATTTAATTTTTATATGCAAGCTATGCTATCCTTACGCACATATACACACCCATGCACGCTCCTACGCTCATAAATGCGCTGTAATAACCATTGTGATGATGATAATGATGATCACCATAATGATGGCGATGCTGTTGATGATGTTTTTTTATTTTTGTTTTGACTTGCTGTAACCCGAGAGCAATAAGAAGAAGAAGAAGAAGAAGAAGAACAAAGCATGTTTGATGGCGTCATCAAGGTTTTTGTCCCCATTCTAGACACTTACATCTTTCTTGCATCTGTATACATTTGTGTGTGTGTGCGTTTGTGTATGTGTGTGTGTGTATGTGTATATCTATCCTATGCAATTTAGTTTTGCATTCATGCCAAGCGGTGTTGGCGATAATTGTATTGGTGCACATTTTCGTGTGCAACACTTCCTCTTCCGTTACTTTCTTCTTCCTTCTTACTTCTTACTATGTTCTATGCGCATTCTGAATATCTAAAGTACTTACAATTCATTCTATGACTTAAGTTTATACAAATTGAAATGTTTACATTAAAAATTTTATTTCCTTAGCTCGTCGTCTTCTTCTATCCGAAAGTATATTAATGCCGTCACTTCGTTTGCAACACCCAAATAAAAGAGAATTGCAAACTGCCTAAAAAATATATGTGTGTGTGTGCTTGGTAAAGAAAACATTCCAGAAGCTTTGCCCACTTTCATATTAACCCTTTCTTGACGGCAATGACTGCCGTATGTAGATGCCATCAATCGCTATGATGCGTCAAATAACCGGCGTACATAGGCGGCACCCATTGTGCGAGGGTAAAGATTTCGAGTCAATCAGAGTGACTTTGTATTAAAAACAGAAGGGACCGCTTTCCACGCTTTACCTTTTTTGAATAAAACAAAGCTTTTCCTACGCTTGCTTTTTACGCCGCCATTAAGCTTTTGTTTAAACAACAAATTCAGTTATAATGAAATTCATTCAGTTTATAATGACACCCGTTAAACACGACAACGTCTTTTGTTATTGCTCTCGAAATCATTGATTTTTTTCTTCTCCTTCTTTTTTTTCGTTTATTTCCCAAGCTTGCTTTCGCATACATAGCACACAGTACTGCTTAACATTCTATGTAAACCTAAGTGCTCTGTAATATAACTCTGCACAAATTACATAGTACTAGCAATTATTCCTTTTCAAAGTGTGCACAAATTAAAGGTACATACTATCAAAGACTTAACAAACACACAAACATAACTAACCTATATTGTCCAAACGTGCTTGCCTATTAAGAAAGTGTAGCAAATATTATTACACCGTCACGTGACTTTGTCGGATACTTATCGGATAGATCATTTTTAGCGATTTTTGAACTTTCAGTCACCAAGCGTCACAAGGCATGTCTCTTGTTTGTGACTCTGTCTCATAAAAAAAACTAATAGCAAGGATTTTTACTTTGACTATTGGTTCGGTATACCAAAATTTGATACAAAAGCACAAATGTTATGAAAAGGAAATCTTTTTTTTCCCGTTATGACTAGCGGCCGATCGCAATGGCAAATTACGGATATATATTAATTTTGCGCATATACGAGTACGATATCTCATTGCAGTTAGAAGAATAGTGGTAAGGTGAAATTACTATTTACGCTCGGAAATACTCACATGTAACTCTTCTTGTGCTAGTGGTTTGATTGGTTTATTAACAAGAAAAACATTATTGTCGATTAATCGTTTTTCTTTTTAAATCTTACATTACAGGGGAATATAAAGCATGCGCGAATATACATAATACTCAGAAGGACTTGGGATAAACTCCCCTTTCATTATATCGATCAGTTCAGAATCACTCACTGAATCGATTTACGCTTTTCTATCCGTGTGTGCGTCTTGTTTTTTTGTGTTCAACCAACAAGTCCCAATCTTTAAAATATTTTGAGGAAAAGAAGAGGAAATAATTCGGACCGGATCACTTTTTCGACCGCTTCCCTTACGACGCTTTCTTTTGAAAAGTCTTTAAACGAATAACTGTAGTGAGAAAGAGACGCATGGCTGGCATGCTGATGATGAAGAAAATGAATTGATGATTGGCGACCAGCCAATCGAGGATCCAGGAAATGAAGAAGGCAACGAGAAACTAGGTAAAGACTATTTGCCGATAGGTGCGGAATCGGGGAATGGTAAAAAATTTGATCAATTGAAAATGTCGGATGCTGTTGAAGGTTCTGGAGATTTAAGCGAAATTAATATACATTTACACACACCAATACTTGGACATATGGAGACTAGTTCGGAAACGTTAGGAAATCATGTAACCGACGAACCCTTATCGGCGAATGATGACGACGATGCTTTAGGACACATGAGGCGGGGCCCATTGCAGTCTTTTTACTTGTTTTTTTTTTTTTTTTTTTTTCTGAAGAAGAAATATTTGTGCTTTGTTTTAAAAATGTATTTCTGAATGATGAAATTAATCCGTGACTCAAGAGCAAATATCTCATAGCAACACTCGAAACCAAATGTGTGATAAAATGAAAACTAATGCTAAAATTTGATTTGCTGAAGAACACTTATCCGAAATGTCCAATTTACAGCTACATAACAAAACAGATACGGAAAGCAACAAACTCGAAAATCTGATTTACTAAAATGAGTGAGTGTGAGTGCTATTCAACTCAAGTTGCTTATCATTACTAGAGCTACATGAGGAGCGTTGAAAGTACCACTTGCAGGTCACATTTGAGACTTTAAACAAATTTTTGCTATCGTCAGAGCAAACCCATTACCAAATTTGATATGTTTTTAGATGCATTAGAAATATATTCGCAAATATAATATGCAATCTCCGTTGGATATATAATAACATATCCCAGGAGAGTGTTTCATGAACTCACTCTTACCATCGTGTCATCGAATCAATTGAAAGCCTAATATGTTTATTCATACAACATCCCGCAATAAGTTGATGCAGATATGAAAACATAATAGAAAAATGTTTTCTAAAACAAGCTCATGTGCACTAAAAATATTCAATATTTTATATGAACATTCACTTAACATGAATGTTTATATAAATGAATGTTTATATAAAATTTCATGTTTGTATAAAATAAAATAAAAGGATTTATTAATATTGTGGTTTTTACAGTGCAAGTCTCGAAATTTGTACAAAAAAATTTGTTCATATTTTTTAAAACTAAAATGGCGGTATCATCAACAGCCATCCCAAAACAATGCGTTCTACACCTTGACCTCTCTTAAGCTATCATCAGAAATGTTCTCAAAGTAGCAGGGATATTATGAGCAACATCACGGCGTTCGGATGAAATGTGTAATGTGTGTGTGTGTGTGTGTGTGAAAGTTCTCGTAAAAAAAAATGCCGGTTGTTTATAAGAGTCTATAGAGACTAATGACCAAAGAATAAGATTAAAGAGAAAGTACCAAAAAAAAGTGAATGAAGTGAATAAAGAAAAAGAAATTCCGGAGCCGGTTCACGGTCCTCGATATCGTGTAAACATAATTCGATAGCAATTTTATGATCGAATATACGATCAACAGCTGTCAAGTCTCTACTACTTGTTACACCACGACCATAAACCATAGAGTTGATCGCGTTTATTTAATCGAGCTTAGTCGATATCAAGAAATGTAAATCGGCCGCAGGTACATAACATGAACATAAAAATTACATGAAAATTCATGATTTTTGTGAAAGCCCTCATGTCGGCGAATACTCAAAGGTCAATGTGGCCTAAATTTTATACACTTTCGCTTGTCAAAGTCTGTTATTATTTTCCAGTCAAGCTTCTGCCATAGCATACCACAAGTTAGACTTTGTCTCCATAGAAGAGTTTACTTCCGTGAGAGACTATGATGCGGTCTAGAAAATAGATCTATGTGATCCGAATTCCCTGTCGTTAATTCACCAAGGACAAATTTCCATAATAAAAAATTAAAAATTTGTCGTTTTTAGCATACGAAGTCTTATTCTTCTTCAGAACCCTTATATGATTAGAGATACAAAAAGTAGACCTACGTGGTTGGAGCTCGTCAAGATTCAACTTCCATAGGTACCATTATATGGTAATGGGGTCAAAAAATGAACCCATCCCAATGTTTTCACACTAATTTGGAATGCCGGATGGCTGTTACTAAGCGATTTATGTCCCGGAATCCTAAGAGTTACAATATTTTTTCTCCTAATCACTTATCAAAATAAGACGTTATAAGCGGTGCTGGAGAAAAAGTGGTCCGATCTGAAAGGTCGACGCTTTCGTCGTTTGGGCCAAAGCACATCAATGTATCACATTTCATCAAAATGTCTCGAAAATTTTGACCTGTACGACCAGACAAAGGGCAAAGGGCAAACAAGCTTTAGAAAAGAAAAGAAACGGGATCTATCTCAAGTGCTTCTTTGTACCACAAGTGCTTCAACAAACAATTACGCAGATATTCCCAGAAATTTCTACATCAATCATTCGATGTGGTGTTCCTGAAAATTCGCTCGAATTCTAGGGATTTATTTTATTTTCTCTTAAGTAATTCTGATAAAATATTTGCTTGCTTACTATTACACTGAATAAAACTCAATTGTTTACAATCGCATGTGCATCTCGTTTGCTTAATGAATGTGATGAGTTCGACCCCGCCTGTGCGAAGACCGCTCTTTCCGCCTATCTTTTTTGTTTAGGCGTTCATTGCGAGAAAAAAAAAAGAAGAAGAAGAAAAATAGTGCACAAAAAAAATTGAAGAGTAAACAAACTGTCTGGCAACAAATCATATAAATGTACAAACACTGAATCATTGATTGTAAAAGTAGGCCGTGGCAGTGCAATGCATGAACGAACATGTTTCCATTTAATAAAACAGTGAAACTAAAAAGTATAAGAAAAAAACAATGCTTTTCTTTAAAATCAATGAAGCGAAGCGAGTATGAAAGTTACAAACAATATTCGAAACAAACAAAACGGAAACTTTTTCCTATATAAAAATTTTAAAGTTGTAAAATGTACATAAAATTTATTGCAATAGTTAAGAATACTTTTAAAGCCCGAAGGCAGGAATGCTGATTGTGAAGCCCGAGCATGAGAATATTGCGATATTTACATCTTTAGACATGCGTGCATAGTTTTCTTCAAAGAATGAAATAAGATTTCTAGGGAACGCTAGGGAAGCTGTCTTCTAATCGAAATTGTAGTAGAACACAGACAGTTTCTTTTTTCATGCTTCTGTTAAGCTTGCAAAGTTGAAAAGTGATTTTGCATTAAAGTCCCTAGAGCCTTAACTTGCTTAACGTTTAGTGGAGGATCAGTTTCAATGAACCGGATTTGCCTTTAACATATACTTAACAAAATTCTTTAGGTTCTGAGAAAAAATTTCATGTGATCAATGAACCTTCTCGTCGGTTGTTGATCTGCCGAAATTTAGAAAAGGAAAAAGAAGAAGATAAATAGATAGTTAGTGCTTAAATGAGAATCATTTCTCCTAGAGTTTCTGTCTTTTTTTTTTTTTTTTGAATGACAGTTTTTATCCCAAATCTCCGATAAAAGTGAGAATGTTAGGTAAAGATTAACTTTATTATTAATAGGCATTTTATTGTTTAACCAGATAATTGTGAGTACATACGTCATGATCTATTCATTCTTCCTCGAATTTCGTTTTAGAATATGTTTCTGTCATTTTGTCAAATCGTTTCGTTATTCGTACTCAATGTTTGACTCTAAAGAGGTCGACACAGTTGACTGGTTAATGGATTTTTCAATAAAAGACACTCTTCTTTTTTGTTTAGCTGTGGATTTCTGATCTTGGATAGACTACAAGTTAAAAATCTACTAGAATACGCATCGCAGCCAAATACATTTTTCTCCTATCATATGATCGGAACAGGTTGTTTTATTGCTTCTACGTTCCATAAAGAATCAGTGCAATTAGCACATTTGTGTGCAGTTTGTGTGTTACGTTGGATTTGTTGTATTTCGAATCAAAAAATAAGATAAGTCTGTTTCTTCGTTCGAGGTGGATACCGATTCAGGTGATTCACGAGTAATTCGACGCTTATTATTTTTGCTTCTGTAGACATGAAGGCAACATGTCTCACGACATAGCTTACTCTTCACATTGGGGTAATAAAAGGAAGTCAATTGCACGCAATGATATAAAAAGATCTAAAGTTCTGCATTTTCCGAAATCGATAACAATCAACATGATTGTGCTGTATGTGTGTGTGGATAAACGGATGCCTTTTTACTACCAGTGTTAGAAAAGCAAGCCAGATTTCTTTATCTTCGGAACTTGATATCGATACCGGTGATTCGTCGCACTACACTTGGACAATCCATTGTAGCATTCTTCATTTTCCGAAATCAGTAATAACGCAGGTTGTTCTCCGCGTGTGGAAATAAGCGGAAATTGTCATGGGTGTAAAAGGTCAAGCCAAAGTTGTATACCTTCCGTAATTGATAGCAGCACCCACTGTTCATCAAACAAACAGCAACAAAACGAAATAAGGCGGATGTATTTAATTTAGCGTAAACTGCGCCCTCCAGGGAGTTAGACGATCCCTTTAAGCTAAACTCTACTGGAGAATCCAGATATGTTTACTGTGTATGGCTCAATAAACTCACTCTGGTAAATGTTGCGGCCTCTCAATAACTCTAATTATTCGCTTTTGGGGATCACCACGAGGATGTGAGAGCTTCGACACATCTATGCTCCCTTCAAAAGCATAGTTTATCAGCGGCACAGTTTGTTCTTCCTATGTGGATATAAATGGGAATTAAACAAATATATACACTCGGCTGCTTTGCATTTACAGGTTTAGAATTTCGAGCCAGAGCTACTTATTCTGCGAAATCGTTATGGACTCTTTACCTATGAGATTAAAAGGAAGTCAATCATATATATGCAGTTAAACACATTATTTTCGGGTCCGTAGACGTTAATCGAAAATTTCTCATCTGCAACGATTTTTATGCAGCATAGCTATAAAAATTCTGATGCATTGCTTTCGAATTTGAGCAAGTCAAGCTCTCCTACATGCCCATAAGTTAAATTATCTAGAAATTGAAAACATTTTTTCATGAACAAATATTGTACTTATTACATGAATTCGTGTGAATTAATACATGCAAAAAGGAATTGATGGACGGCTTTCCCTTTGGCCGAATGAAAGAAAATGTCTGGTAAATTAATTAATACATGCAAGAATGGAAAAGGGGTATGACGAATAAGTTCTCCCCTTTTACCTATTTTTACTTTTGAACACATGTCATGAATGCCTGCGGGTAAAGGTGGTAATTGATCAACAAGCACAGTGGAAGCCTTATGGCGGAAGCAGTCAGTTGATCAATTGGTGAGTCCTGACTACTGGGTGCGGCCCTTCGGGGAGTACTCGTGGTGGTTGTGGTTGGCAGTTCCAAGCCAAAGTGGAACAATCGAGTGCAGCTAGGCCCTCGCCACTCACCAGAGTGGGGTTTATTGTTCCATACACAATAAACTGATCTGGACTCTGGTGCTGTTTAGGCCCCTACTCTGTGGGGATTGTCTAACTCGCCAGGGGGCGTAGTACGCTTAAAAAGTGGTTTGGGCCACCGTGGGGTTAAGCCTTACAGGCAGGAACCCACGTTAAACCCTTGCCACAAATTCTGTACTTATTACATTAATTCGTGTGAATATTGGAAATCTTCGATAAATCATTTAACAGTGTCATTCCGTCAATTCGTATAAGTCATTTTAAGGCAACAACCTAGCTTTTCTAAACGCAATCAAGATTTATAGTATACGTCAATCGATATACTTTTTTTTTTTTTTTTCAAATTGAAATTCGCATAAAATTGTTGCACGAAAATTTTCCCAAATAAGCGATGTATCTTAAAGGCACTTGCTATTGAGATTCATTGAGACTTATTTGCTATTCATAGCTTCAAAGCTAAAGAGAATCATGTTCAATAATTTTAAATGTAAAGTGATATGTGTAGAAATTCATTCAATGGGGGCTCCTTCTTCCAACTGAATGATTTGGCTGTAGACTACATTCACTCTGTGAAGGTTGGAAGCAAAGTGCCTAAGAAAATGTTGTCAGGAGACTTGAAATTACTACACGTTCGTACTCCCGCGATAGAGGATGAATTAAGCTTCTTGCTTTTATGTGTAAAGCTCATATGTAAAGCTCAGAAGGACTGGAGATAGATCCACCTTCCGTTATATTAATCGATTCAGCATATCTGTCCGTCTCGCCAATACGTAGATCGTGGTTTTTGATATTTTGATGAAATTTGGTGCATACTAGGACAGTCAAGACAGATTAAGGGAGAAAATGAAGTCCATGTATTTTACTTTATTTTGGAAAAATTATCGTTCAAATACCTGCTCGAAAGCGCAATTAAATATATAGATGTATATATAAGCAATTTTAGCCATTGATACCATCTCCTATATCTGTACGGTCTGGAAGAAGTAAAGAAAGATAAAGAAATGGAGAGTGAATCCCACGCTAGTGAATGTATGCTTGATAGGTAAGTGTTATGCCTTTACTCATACAGCACTCAATATAGCTGCGACTAAGAAGTGAACTCTATGGCACTGAGATTTAAACCCGCGAAAACTGACTTGTGTAGTTGCGTATTTCCCGGTATTTTCATTAGTATTAAGTTACTTACAAGCAATACTTTTGATTAGCCATGTGGATGCAGCATCACTATAGTCGTTAAGTGCGCGGGAATAAGTGCCAATGAAACAATAAGACAACTTAAAAATGCAATGAATCATGTTTTTCCAACTTTCATATAAAATATTTTCCACGTCAAGTCTTTTGAGCCCGGCTCAACTTAGCGTTGAACTTTTAAGATAGTTTATGAAAGTTTCATTAAAAATCAATTTCAGTTACGCAGTATATCCTGTGGCAAAAAGATCGACTCTCAACTTCGCTCTTATGTTTGTGTTGTTTTAATTGCGATTTAACTATAACGCATCATACACTGAAATTACTTTCATCATTCTTCTCCTTCTCTCTTTCTCTCTTTGTATCTGTAATTGTTGGTGCGTGCAGTGGCACTCTTGAGAATTACATTGTTATTCAATGCAGAGACATTTAACTTTTGTTCTCCACTAAACGCTTAGTAACGATGATTGTATGATTGTGTTATTCTTTGCCATTGCAACGAG
Source organism: Glossina fuscipes (assembly GCF_014805625.2). Lineage (NCBI taxonomy): Eukaryota > Metazoa > Arthropoda > Insecta > Diptera > Glossinidae > Glossina > Glossina fuscipes. Next base: position 29,875 of record NW_024006382.1, on the reverse strand, counting down.
TACCGAGTTAAAGTGTAAAGAGAAAAAAGTTGAAAATGAAAAGTAATTTCGCTCTAAGAAACTCAAGTATCCTGTTATCTGAAGAGTAACAAAACCTGTGGAACTTGGCCTTGCATTTAGCTGCATTTAACTCAAGTTAATAACATTTATGTGACATTTACGCAAATAGCATAAAATTTCATTTTATTTCACAATAATTTTATATAAATGATTCCATATATCAACTCCGACTTATTGAAAAGGAAATGATTACAAGTCAAGAACATTTTCAAAGAATAAATCATTTAACCACATTTAAGAACCTTAACGCGATGTTTTGTGTGTGCATGTATTACAATATAAGTTACCTTTATTTAACAAAACCACACCGTAACCCTACAAATTCTGTACATCTTGTTTACATGGCATTTACGATATCCTTGCGGTTAGATTACGCAAATTTACATAAATGTCTTCATAGTAGTTATGTATTTGCGGCATTGGATTACATTGATTTCATTTTACTTTCAATTTACGTTCACTCTCTCTGTTTCTTTGAGTCAACCCATCGTAACTAACACTCGCCAGCATTACTGCACTAATTACATTTCATCTCACTGTGTTCTTATTTGTCAGCCAAGTTTCGCAATCACATGTACTTTCCTTGTGAGTAGTGTAATCCAATGTGCGTTAACTTATTAAACACATTTTGAAATTATAATTAACTTTCATAAGTGAAGATATTATTGAGGAAAAACTAGAATTATGTTCGCAGACAACGAACAACAGTCAGCGGCAGTATTTATTAGGGAAATATCAAGAGAAACTGGAACAAGTAGAATTAATTGATTTTTTTGCAAATCATCCTGTACGACGAACGGAAGAATCATCGTATGAACCATATGTTCCCATCCGGTACATTTTCTTTTCTTCATTTCGTCATAAATTGGAGATTTAAGATGTTAAACTGTCATCGTGATACGAAGAAGATTCCATTTTAAAATATCCTACTATTCGTAAAACAATTGCATCAAGTAAGATCATCTCTTCCCCAAGGACAAGTTTTCCTTCTGCACGAAAATCGCGATGGAAAAACGTCAGATAAGTGAACAGATCAATATTAGTTTCTTAATAGATTGCCTTACTATGCCTATGCGCAAAGTTACTTGGCTGTGACTTCGTCAATTACCATCCCTAAGTTTTGCACGAAAATCCTTAAATAAATAAAATTCGACGGCAAAACGGATGCCCAACCCAGTAAGCGGTACTTTTTTGCTCTTAACTTAGAAAGCCATGGTGCAGGTCTCGCCAATTATTATTAATACTAACGGTACAGGGGAACATGTTTAACATCTCTAATTGGAGCAAATACCTACTAGGTCGTTATCAGCTGCATTAATACAACGAAGCCATGAGTGAGGAAATCTATCAACTATCGACTTATACACTTGTGCTTATCGTTAAAGAAACACAACGAATTGAGTAACGAGAAATCCTGGATAGTCGTTATAAAGTTATTTTTATACTCAACAGCAGTGCCGGTACAAAGTTATATGCGGTTTGTGAGCGTGTATGTAACAGCCAGAAGGACTTGAGATAGATCTCTTTTTTTTTATTACACCCATCGATTTAGAATCGCTTTCTAATATCATTTTCTAAAACGATCTTAGTTTACCCGTCCGACTGTCCTTGTATCGTTGGCCATACTATTGATGCATTTTGATGAACTTTGGTACACCGACCTGTTCGTATCAGAACACTGTCTCCTTTCCCGTTTCCCGCATAATGCCTTATTCTGATAAGTCGTTATATGATTAACTTTAGCATTTTTAATTTGTCAACCTGACAACGGTCGAGCTCATAATATATGTAGTCTACCTGAGCAACATTTCTACGGCAGCATGCAAAAAATTGCTCGCTTATGTAAACAGTCGCAAAAAATTAATTATCCTTTTCACAACGATCTCACTCTCAGTGCGCAATATGGGAAAAACATGTACATGTTTTCAGGATCAATACAATATATAGCCTTGTACAATGCTATATAGCCACGCTATTCTGGAATTTTTTTTCATCATCGCTGTAATTTGCGGTCGTTGCAACATTGTTATAAAACGTAACTTTCGTGCGCAAATTGAATTTAGAGATAAGTAAATAGGCATGTAGATATATAGGCCAGACAATGCTGGAGCAAACTTGAGTCACTAAAGCAGACTCTGTCGTCAGGTGATGCATTTAAAGCATGTACAATGTACGAATGCGGACAAGTTCTTTGTTTCACTGTTTGTTCGACTGTTTCAAAATCTCGTGAAGTATTTCAATCATCGTACATAACGGCTTCGCTATCCATCTCACTGTCAAGCTCTTATCATAGACGATGCACAGATATGTACTCAAATCTTTTACAACATTCGAATGCACTCGCACGAGAGAAGGCGTCATTATCATTATAAGTTTGCCTCCTTAATTTAAATATGTCTGTAAAATGTTTACCGAACTTAATATAAAATTTCTTATTATGTCTTTGCATCATAGTGACCATGCGGAAAAAGGTGTTGTCATATTCAGGGCTTTATCTTGACAATATGTGCACACACTCCCATGATGCCAGTCTATTTTCACAAGGGAGACATACAGGTGTCAAATTTATTACATATCATTGCAAAAGATGAACATCAGTCATTTTTTGTAAGCTGACAAAGTTGAATAAAGGCATACCTTGCGTAGAAAGATATGTAATTGTTTCATGCAGCTTTTTTCCAGATCAAATCCGAATTAAAAACTTGGTAGTTAGCTAGAAAGCTGTTAAATTAAAATTTTAAAAAAATCTACCAACAATTCTCGTCGTTCTGGACTTAAAACCAATGAAAACGTCTTAGTCAGAGAGAATGGAACTCTTACACCAACTTGCCTCTCTTTTTTTCCCGGTAAAACTTCAAAAATTATGTATGTATGTAGGCATACTTTCTTGGAAACCTTTAAGTGCGGTGAGGTTCAAAACAAGAACTGACGTTGTCCAGATTCTATGTGATACTATGAATACAAATTATTCCTCACACCTTTTACTTACCAAGGAACGAAAACTTTGCAGCAACGGCACTCTATTGCTTTACAAAAACTTAATTTTCGCGAGGGTGATATACAAAAAATAAACCTACGTGGTCCAAAAGGAGTGCACTAAATTTATATATCAGATTGCTGTTTTCAAAACAACGCTCATTAAAAAGTATAAAAAGATCATATGTTTGACATATACAACCTAATTTTTTATGGAAGGGGTCTAAAAAAAATTGAATCATCTTTGAAAATCTCAAACTTTTTACTAATCACAATTGCTTTAAAAAAGCTCTTATATGGGGAATTTTCATAAAAATAGTTCGATCTAATCCGCTTTCAATAGCGTTCGCACCTGACCAAAAATACGTTAGTGCCAGACTACCTACATATTAAAAAGAAAAATATAAGGAAAGACATCAGGCAGACAGATGGATCAGGATCATATATCGACTCACAAAATGATTCTGAACAATAGTGGGTCTCTGCTAAATCTTTCTGGGTGTTACATAGTGTTTTTCTCTTTGACCAGCACGGTGGTGATGGGCAAGGATTATAGGAGAAGAGAGATGGAGAAAGGTAGCAGTGTTTGTGAACGATTGACTTGAAAATGGAGGCATCAAACCACTATTGGTACGTTGTTCTAAAGGCGAGTAGTGAGGTTAAAAACGGCGAATCGGGATAGTGTATTGCGCGTTGTACATGTAACTGGTGGATGAGCGGGTAAGAATGCTGCGAACAACCTGAAGAGTCCTATTAAAAAAGCTAAATTGCGGACAAATCGTTTTGTATCTGTCGAAACCTAGCGCTGAACGTACCTGTAAGGAAGCGCACTTCAGCCTATAAAGCGCCGAGACTGCAAGCAAATTTGGCTTGCAGTGAAGTATTTTTTTGCATCGCTTTAAAAAACTGCCCATACATCCGAACGAATTTAATGAACCCTACATCGTAAATACATATTGCAGCATCGATTATAATGAGTCTCAAATAATATCTATAACAAAATATTATAATTCGTTGCTTAGTGCGGCCAGCATCGAGTATCAAACGATAATAGTTGGTCAAATCGATTACAACCCTGTTCATGACTTAGCATCGAAGAAAGAGGAACACAATGTGCTTGTATTCGTTAAAAGCTTTCATACGAAAATGTAATTTTTTTCTTCTCCTTCCTTCTTCTCGTTTCTTTAATGCGTTTACACAAACTTTCTCCAATGTCTGCATAGAGAGAAAGGCCATTTGCCTCAAATATCAAACTCTTGTTAAACTATGGTTTCCTTGCCACATTGTATGTGATGAATTTAAATGCAGGAAAACTTTTTGCAATTAAACGCAGAACACCTTTTTGAGACAATAAAAACATTCTTTTTGTCTGTTGTTCAGCTTGCCCACAGTAAAATGCAACGTCAGGCAGTTACCATAGCTTAAACAAATTAAACAAGTAAGAATATTACATTCGACTGTGACCGATTCTGTTACACCTGTCACCGTTATTCTAAAAGACGCTTTAAAAAAAATAAAAAAAACCCAAATTTCATACTCTGTACCAGTAGGTGGGCGAAACCGATTTTTCCCATTTTTGAATAAAAGTTGGAATTTTTGTCGTATGTCTAGTGCAGTGTACGAGTAATGAGGATTAAACAAGGAAATCAAAATCTTCTCAGTTTTCGTTGTATTGTAGGCGTGCCCGATTTGAACCACCTTCAAATTCTTTTGCAAATTTGTAGACAGTTACAACTTATATAGAGGTTAATTTTGCGAACCAGAGAGCATGCTTGCTGTAGGCAGTACACAGTTGGGTCGATGGGTAGATGGATAGACGAGCATAATGCCAGTTAAGAATGTATATACTTTACGGAGCTTTTGAAGCTTGTTTGTGAACCGATTTTTTCAAGCAAACAGTTTTTTCCCCCTTTAGAAAACAGAAGTGCACTGAGTTTACATGGTATTGTACGCATGTTCATGCACGACCGATTCGACACATTTTCAAAAGCAATCTGCGTGCAAGAACTTCGAATGTTTACAACAAAGATAACATGGACGGACAGACAGACAAGCAACCAGACGAACATACGTAAATCGATATAGAATCTTATGCTTAGCAACAATTTGTATACTTTTTGGGGTGTTTCTGAAGTTTCCTTCTGGTTGGGTGTTGCAAATGTTTTGACAAGCTAAATGTATCTTCATTCTTTGGCGATGAGCAAAAGTGTAAAATTCCTTAGGCAATTTCTTAAATGATATGATCGTTATGCACACCTTGTCACTCCGCTATTATGACAATGCTAAGGAAAGGCGTCTGTTATGAATTTCACTTTTCATGTGTGGCAGAGGAAAAGATGAATTAAATAAATAATTCAAGAAAAATTGAGAATCATTTCTACTGTGCTTTAAATGCAAATTTTTCGAAAATTTTTTAAAAAATTCGCTGCTTTATTATTACATTTTCAAGTTATTAACTATCAAAAGGCATAGTAGTCCTTGTCATTTTCATATTCAATTATGGTGGTTTAAATTAAAGTTCCTTAGTCTACTACACGTACATGGACACATAATTCAGATCATGTGCATGCAATGTTTAAAAGACAGTTGACAGGTACCTTTATGTTTCGAAAGAATAACTGATTGTTAGCACAAAATGAAATTTTTGCAAATCATTTCGTAAGACCACAGAAATAATTTTTCACTTATTTGCAATACACTCCGGTGACAGGCACAAAATCAAGCATATGAGTAATGTGTTAGATGAGAATGAGGATAAGTGAATAAGTTCCGTAAAATGCGTATATATGTAAATTTAATTTACTTTTGTATGTGTTTATACTGAGCTTATGAAAATTTTCTTTATTATTATTTTATGTAAATTTTATATTCCAATCGACGAAGGTCAAGGTATATTAACTTCATCATATCATCTGTAACTCTGTAAAATGTTTCTATGCATTACATGGCTATATTCTTAATCAGTAAAAAAATTGTGGCACTATTTAGGAGTGTGTGTCAATCTATTCCGCTACATAAGGCACAATACCAAATTGATTCTGTTTCATGTTTTATGCAATAAACTACCCACTAGTAATATAAAAACATTATACAAGAGCATGGTCGGTCCCGATTTTCCCAACAAAAATAGCTGTAGAACCATATGGCGAATGTTTTCAAGCCTTTGGCCGACAAAGCAAACAAAATAAATTATGCTCACTTCTAACAGAAACTTTTATACCTGTCAGCAAATACCAGTACCAAACGGGCGTGGTCATTGTATACTCAAGCGTCATTTATGAAACATCCCTGCAAACTTTCCTCCTTCTGCCTTGTTGCAGTTTACAAGTAATGAGCCAAAGACCAAATTATTTTCGTTTTTGAAAGTAAAGCTATCCGCAGTTTTACTTATATTGTAGGCGTAACCTTTGACTCATGTGACTCATTTTCATTCTATGTCCAAAATTCGGCCAATTCTTTTACACTCACCGCCTTTATATTAAAGGAGGCTAAAAAAAGTGAATCTATTATATTTGGTGGGCGTGACCGAATATTTCAATTTTTTTGAGTAGTGAAGAATAAATCTAGAAAACGGAAGTGTTCTGTGCTTATGGTGCCCCCTAGTCGACTGCTTTTGCCAAATTTGCACCATTTTGATCCATGATCTTCGCAATTAATAGCATATATATAACAGGTAGAGAAAGGCAGATGGACATTTCCAACAATTTGATACTGATATAGGTTATATACACGTCATAAATTCTCTAGAGCATCCTCTTGGAAACTCCAACTCAATTGACAATGCCTGTGACTGTGACTATAAGAAGAACTAAAACCGAAGTAACGCTTTTAAAGACGTATTGTTTAGGCACAAATAATTAACACTGAGCTCTCGATTTAATTTATTTTCCACATTCGTGCACATCCAATGAAGTATTTTATGCATATTCCTCGTCTTTAAAAACGTTTGACATGTTGGGCCTGACCCATAAAAAAAAAAAAAAAAATTAAAATTTACAGCAACAATTGGTTCATGCGAATTTCGAAAAAGAATCCAAACCACAAAAACTAATTCCCTTTTTAAGGTAAAGTAGTAAGTAGCACACAAAAAAAAATATTTCTTAAAAAAAAAAAAAAAAAAGAGGAATAAGCATATAAAACATGAAAGCATCATATCTAGAGTGTGTTGTAAGCAGAGAAGCGATCCCATGCAGTAGTAGGAGTTTTTGTTACTAGGCGTGAGTTCTGCAATGGGAAGTAAGCAAAATGAAAACGCACAGCGAACCAAAGCGAACCTAAATCTGCGATTATACCTTTCTTTTTCTAGGACAGCATTTAAAAGCTAAGTCAATATTTAAAAAACAAAGCTCAAGGGAGACGCGATTTCCAAAATCCCTATTAAACGCCATCTGCAAATTTCGGATTCTAAGTTATTCGATTTTCGAAAATACAGATTCAGATAAATGTGCTTAACGTTTTCACTACATTTTAGTTCAATATGTATATACATTAATATCGGTTTATCGGTTACTGATCAAAATATCATAAACACTTTCCCGATGGTTTTTGAGCTTAATTCGAAAATTTTACTGGAGGAACATAGGATTGCTGGTAGCATATGCATAAGAAGGAGGAAACGAATTTAGATTTTTTACGTACTCTGTAGACGTGACAGTCGGAATGACAAAGCGGACATGCTTCTATAAAAATTATATTCGCCTCAGGGAAAATTTACAATTTCAGCCACCTCAATATGAAATGTTTGTTAAACAAACGAAATTTATTTTATTTTTTCATAAACAGGGAAATCTGTATGCATAAGCTACTTACGTAAGCAAAGTGTGTTATTGTATAGAAATAGAGAAATAAAGAAAAAACTTGTTTGCACCTTACGCCACTTATGGTCACAGGGTATATTAAATTTGTGTGGATGTACGTAGTACGTAGGAGGACTTGAAATAGACGCAGCTCTTGTTATACCGGTCGACGACCGAATGACCAATTTTCCCTCTTACTGCAACATGCTCACGGTCAGAAAGAAATAAGGAAAGAGAAAGAGAAAGCGAGGTTGCGGGCATAGCCTAGTGGGTGTTGCCCAATCGGTTAGCCTTGTGCCTTTGCCGACTATGCGCTCAACTAAAGCTTCGACCAAAATAAAGTCTGTTGCGATTGAGATTTGAGCCAACGAACACTGACTTGATGGTCTTCATATCTGGCTACGCGTGCAGAGTTAACCTTGTCTGTACTTTCGATTGTCCATAAATTTTTGTGTTCAACATACACCTCACAATTTTTGGCATATTTGCCTCAAGAACGAAAGCTGTCGAAGATAAATCCGACCAGATCAACCGATTTTCGTATAATGGCTCACCCTTAACAAAATCAAACCTCTGAACATAAATCACTGAATATCAAATATTTCGGCCCAATTAGGCCCAATTTTGAAATCAATCATCTCATTAAACGTGGGCCTTAATGTGGCAAGGAGATCTCATTTGTAAGGCTTGATGATGAAAATTTCTCTGTATAGACGTAGAAATTAAGGGCAGCAAATTTTGGGCCACTTAGGCCTATTTCCCATACCTCACCCCGCCTAAGTTTCTCATAAAAAGTAAGTCTTTATTAACTTAAATTTTGTAAAATAGTTGAAGAATAGGATCTTAGACGAGGAAAACCAATTTTGTTAAACTTGGACCACTTCAGCTCATGCGTGTCGACTATCTCTTATATAAAGATTGCCATGAAGAGTATGCCTTTACATGCAAACAAGATGCATTTTTAGTAATAATATTATAAAAATCAACCAAGAATTGCTTTAGGCGAAGTAGTGTAAACTCTTTAAAGTTCATGCTTGCGCGTCCACAGATATTTTACTTGTTTAAACTATAGAAGAAATTATTTGGGCGAAACTTTAGATCTTATGTTAAGCTTCATTTCCTCGTCTCGTTCTAGCAAAAGGGAAACAAACATGTATCAAAAGTTAAGTAAGGGGCCCCCACCCATTAGGCAGAGTTTTCACTATAAATATCTATGAAGTCGTAGCGTAGCTGGTATAAACTATTCCGCGTGTATGCCAAGCTATCGCGAACAGAACGAAGAACTTAATATGTATGTTTTCATCCCTAATTTGGATATAAAAACAAACATAATAAAATTCACTACGAATCCCAACTAAGTACTTAACATTAGAGAAATGTTCTTTATGATAGTTCTTCAGGTAGTTTCATGAATGTTTTATAGCACTTTATAGCACTTTATTGCAGAGCAGCAATACAAGAAAAAAAACAAAAAAAAAGAAAGCAAAGAAGCATTTTAATACTTTTGTGAAAAAACGAATGAATGAATGAATGAATGAATGAGTGAATGAATGAATAAATTACATAAACTGGACCTTGGAAAATATTAAAATCAAGGTACTTTATATTTTTTACAATTAAACATCTTGAATGAATGCAAAAAGCTGAAGGAAGCTTGGTGCAGTTTTTAAAGAAAATAACAGCGGCATGTAATTTCATTTTTTCTTTTTTCTCTTCTAAGATTATTATCAACCCATTTTCATATTTGATTACAAGACTCTCTCCCCCTAACATTATACTTATTTCTAATGTCAGTTTAAGGTAGACGACATAAATGTTACAACATAAAATCGCTTCTTTTCTTGTGTTAAATTAAAGACAAGCCAAAGCACGATGGCGCGAAGCAGCCCACAATTAAATACCCTACACCGGCAAAATAAGCTTTCATATGCGGAGTCGACGAAAATGTGGTCCGGTCTGGACTGTTTTCAATAGCGTAAACTCGTCGGTATATCAAATTTGATCAACCGCAACCTTTAAGTCCAACAAAACGGACAGACAGACGATTAGATAAACTTAATATATGCTCACACACATCACAAGTGGTGTAAGGTATAAGAAAACATTTAGAACAACTAAAGCTTTTTGTTTGGTTTATGAATTTGGGTTTTGTTTATTGTAAGTAGAAGAAAAAATGAAAATATTTTCTTTGCCAGAATACAAAAATTATTCAACGCAGCATGTGTCCTCTGCAATTTAAATAAAAACTCAGTAATTGAAGTATAAATGGTTTTTGCTTATGTTTGACTTTTTTCCCCCCTCATTTTTGCAAGTATTTCTCAGAACACGTTTTAATAGAAGGCTTTTTAACGCAACTCACTTTTTATACAAATATTTGATTATAAAATAAATTATATTTTGCCATTGAAGAATCTAGAGAATTCTTGAAAATTCAGCATTTAACTTGCTTGAGATTTAATATATGTAAAACAATTAATTTCGCCGTCCAGTTGCGAAAAGCTTCATACGTAATGTGGAATCTAACCGCGATGCAACGCTTGTCGCGAACTAAACGGTTCAACATCAATTCCGGAACTTCTCCAAAAAAATCAATCACACTCCTCCGTAGATTAATTTGTTGAAAAATATTTCAAGAGAGAAAATATATGTACGTGTTATACTTCATCGCGACATGAACGCATCCACACTACAGCTGTGATGCATGGACATATTAAGTTCGTCCCAATGTAGGCAATATACAGAAGGACCCGAGATAGATCCCAGTTCTATAATACCGATCGATACAGAAAGTCACTCTGAATTTTCTCAAACGGTCTTGAAGTATGTCCACGTTCTACTATAATGATTGATTCAGCTATCAGCTTACCCGAGGAAATAGGAAAAAAGTAAAGGAAAGGAAATTTTTTTGACTTCCTACAATGCGTACCTTTATAACATGATAACAAGGGCTATCATAATCCTTTAATGATTTCTTGGAAATTGAATTTCAGCGACTTTCAAAACAAATGAATCTAAGACTCCTATAGGCCTGTGGACGAATCAACACGACCCGTATGCTTAACTCCGTCTCTATCTATTTTTATTGTCATTTAATGAAAGTGTGAAAATTATAAACACAAGAGCAATAACGAATTAATTCGTTAATGTTTGTCTGATTTAGTAGTGAGCAGCTTGTTTCGCACCAAGCACTCGGAGATAATGGCTCAGAAGGTATCTCTAGGGCAAGTTGGGAAAATTTTAAATCAAAAATAAATTGAAAATTCATAAGAATTTTATTCAATGAAACGCAAACACTCATTAAGCACATGATTCCCTAAGGCATTAATTCGCAATTAAGTATTGAGTGAGCATTTTACGCTTTTTCTTTTTATGCTAATATATCAAATGAAATTTTCTTTAAATATTTATTTTAAGATTTTATCAAAGAGATTATAATCGAAATAATGTGTAATAGGATTGATAGTCTTTCTCGTTTGTTTGCTTCTGTGCATTGTGACACTCGCAGATACATTATCAAGGGAGTATAGAATATGTCGCATATGCGTAAACACGGTAGTGAGAGTAGCTTTCATTCTTAATCTCATTACAAATGCAAAGTTGAAGGAATCTTTCCATAACGTTTATCACTGCTATGTGTTCTGCGGATACGTACTTGTTATGAAAACCATTGCTGATATTTGTAGAAATTATCAGACATTCACGCATTTGTCTGCACACGTAGTTTACTAATCAAACAAGAAGATAAATGTAAAGCAGTAATAGACTTTTATTTGCAACAACCGCGGCCACAATGTGGCTCACCAATCGTTTCTCGAACTTCTCTGTACGTCACTAAAAACGAAAGGAAAAAAAAAAGAAGAAAAATACGCGTACCCTTGAAGGCGAATCTTGAACATCCACCATTTAATATACATTGTGTTATATGTAAAATGAACTCAATTTCTTACTTAAGTAAGCCAGTAGGCAGAAATTACAAAAGTGACGTCACTTGAACGGTTGTAATCTGTAGGCTCATGGTCGGAATGATAATAAATTTTAATACGTGTAGCTTGAAGGTTGACGTTATTCAGAAGAAGGGGGCCTCTCAACGGTGTTGCTATTTATTATGTATCAAAACCGGAGACTTATTGAGTGATGTGTTATAATTGACGCCTTTGCGTGCTTGCCCAGCCGAGGTAATTAGTTAAGAGTTCACGCACTTGAAGACAATCCACAGTTTGTGCCTTTGCTACAAGTGGTTATAAGGCTTATACGAAAAACTAAAGCTTCGTTTACCGCCACAAAACCACAAACTTAGTTGTTGGTAACAATAATCAGGGTCAACTACAACTACTGTGCAGTTTCTCAAAGATTGCAGCGTAATAATCGAATTATCAAAACTTTCAGAGACATAGCTATGTCAGATTGTTGACACGGTTTAAAATATATAAACAGTGTTGTGCCCATCATCACCAAAAGCTCACCCATGCGCTATTCGTCATATACGTAGAACAGTAAGTTAATTATATAAACCTTTAGAGAAAGAGAAGAAAAATTAATTTCATTGGCAAAATGCTCCATGTATACCATCCTTCCTGAACGTGAAAAGAAAAACTCTTCACTAATTCGTAGTGCGGACAAAATTGCTTGAATTGAAGTTTGAGTTGCTCTTCTCCGTAGTCATCACTAGATCATGAGAAATTGTTCTATAAAATGGGCATAGAATAGATAGAGAAGCGTAGGACTGAGCGCATCTATATGAAAGCAGGCTATGCTGATAATAAAAGTCGCATTTTGCAAACAAAAACAAAAAGCTTTTTTTTACTTTTTGACTTGAATCTTTGATCAATGTCTTATTTATGTGTTCGTCTGCATTATAAAGCAATATAATGTAAACGATATATATATTTACCTATATATACGATGCGTATTCAAAAAAAGCTGACCTCTTATTTTCCTCAAAACATATTTACAAAGTGCGTAAATTCCAAGTAAGATTTCTTATCGATCATATGAGACTTTGGTGAGAACATGCGATGCCCCGCGTCGTTATAGTCGAAGAAAACAACGAGCAAAACTTTCGCATTTGTTCAAATTCGATGGTCTTGGCTGTTCTAGCCGCTCCCATTGGGATGATTAGACTTTGGCCTCACCATCACAACCATATACCAATGTTTCGTTACCAGTTATGACCCTTTGGAGCAAGTCTGGGTCGCCTTCGATGTCATTCAATAGCGCATGAGCGATGCTCATGGGACGATTCTTTTGGTCCAGATTTAAGGATTTCGGGGCAAAGTTCACTGCCAAGGAAACAACCGATATGCCGACACCCTCAGCAACTTCTCTGGTAGTGATTCGATTATTCTCCATAAGAATTTTCCGCACCGCTTCAACGTTCGGTTCATCGGTTGTTGGCGTGTAGTGGCGCCCAGGGAGGTCGTCGTCAATAACTTTTTCTCGGCCTTCTGTGAAGAATTTGTACAACTTATAAAAAGTTTTTTTTTTTTTGCTCAAAGTACTCTTGCCAAAAGCCATAGCCAACAATTTAAGTGAGTTGGAGCACTTAAGTTTATTTTTTACACCACACCAAAGCACTTCTTACCTTTATACCTAAACCAAAAATGCACAACGACGGATAATGTTGGGGACATGAGTAATGTAAACATGAGAACAGCAAGAAACATAAAAAGTCATTTTTTGTTTTGAACACACGCATACACGATATTCTCGGCTTCGATGACTTGATAATGTTAATATACTACCATCCACAACGAGTGGCAAAAAAATGAGATTAGAAAGGCATTAGGCATTTGCTACAGCCAAGTTCGACAATTCATATGTCATAAATGAGAGACATGGGTAAGAAATACCTTTACACACAGAAAACACACAAGTCCTAGAGGAGTATTCTTTATAAAAGGTCCTGAAGGGCTTGCTAACGCATGAAAAAATTACCAGTTTTCAAATATTTATTAAAGATAATCATAATCTGAGATGTGGTACATTATGAAAGAAAATCTCATAAGCATCGTATACATTATATATATATATATAGTGTTGCGTTGATTTATTCGCTCTTCCGTCGCAGAGTCAACAAAAGCTTAGAATAGACTCAACAATATTACAAATTAAAAATGTAAATAAAATGTCTGCGTAAGCTTTTCAAGTATTCTTGATGTGGTAGTGATGCACGTACGTGAGGTTTTCATTCTTTTAATACCTCACACAAAATGTACACACACACTTTGAAACTTATGTGCACACAACATATGTTCACTTCATGTTCACTTTGTTGGTAAGAGAATTTCTAGCTGTTTGCTAACAAGTTAAATATTCCATGCACAAGAGTGACTTGTGTTTAGTAAGTTACTTTACATATGTGGCCGATTCGCAAACACAAGTATTTCGCTTTCTTGCGTCATGTTTTTTATGAAAGGAAAATTTAAAAAAAAAAAAAAAAAAAACTCAGGTGTTTTATTTACTACACCCATCACCGGCAGGTAAAGGATATATTTATTTTGTCAAAACGTTTGCAACGCCCAGAAGAGAGCCTTAGAAACATGTTTCGCCTTTCCGTGTACGTCTCGGTCTGCGGTAAACATACTCCCGGTCGCAAAAATTAGGAAGTCGAGTGCAAGTCACGCAATTTAGATACCGAAAGTGGACCACACCGTCCAAAGGACACGCCTACAAAGTTACAAAGTTAATCAAAAGCAAAACATATGACTTTTTTGCTCATTACCCGTAAACTACGGCAAGTGCAACGATAAACACTTGCTCCTATAGCCTATGGACGATCGTACAGTACTTGTATAAAATTGAGAGAAATCGACCTTGCCCACCAAATATTACAGAGTATCGAAATTTTATATTTTCTATACCACTGCAAGGATATATTAAGTTTTCGAGGATGCACGTAACATCCAGAACGATTTGAAGTAGAACCACCCTTGGTTATACCGATCAATTCAGAATCACTTTCTGAATCTAAGCTTGCCCATCCGCCTGCCCTTCCTATTGTGTATCTTGTGTTTGACGTACGAAAATTTTAAGATATTTAGAAGAAATCTGGTGCAATGACGTACTTTGGCCCAGAGACGACTGCTACTGGAAGTGCTACGAGTCAAACCAGTTTTTCAATCACTTCCCATATAAAGTCTTTTTTTGAAAACTTGTTGTATGAATAACTGCAAGGTGATGTAGGGTACTTAACGACGAGCCGTTGCTCACATATAGTTCTTCCAGTTGTTTGTTACCTAAAGCCGATGGGCTTATAAGATTCAGCCACAACTAAACATAATTTCGTTGCTTGTTATCATTTATTTATTTATTTTTTGTTTTCTTGTTCTCTCTTTTTTCTGTGCTAGGTTTTGGATGAAAATTTTCGACAAAAATTTCATAACACTATTAAGAAATGCTTAGAATGCTGAACCAATTTAATATGAGTAGCTTTTTATAAATTTATTAACAAAAAAAAAAAAAACGTTAAAAATAAGAAAAAAGAAACTATATTCAGTTTAAGTCGAACTTTTTTTGTAGTCATCATTAGCTTGTGTATATCAGTCACGTAGAGCTTTTGTAGAGACGGATGAATAGCAGCAGTCAGGCATAACTTCGAAACGATAGTCAATTGTTATATCGCATGAGAAGGCCCTGCCCGATTGTATATTTAACTTCAAACTGGAAAGTGCAGGTAGCGTCAGACATATCTCTCTCAAAGTTGAGTTTGCGATCCAAAATCACTCCCAGACATGACGTAGAGCCCAACGGATCGATAGGATTCCCACTTAATTTCATAAGCAAGCTGCAGATTCAAGACGGAGGAGAGTTAAAATGTCTAGCTTTGGTCATGCTTGTTTTAATACCCAGCATATTTTCCATTATTTTATACAAATTGGCAGCATTTTGCGAAATCAAATCTATATTTGCCCAATGTTCTGTTTTCCGAACTTAAACCAAGACAAGTTTGTCGCTCGAAGCAAACTACTGGGAGCGTAAACGTGATTTCAACGAGGAGATACCGTTATTCACTATGAACGACAATATATATATATATATATATATATTTTAAAGGGCCTTTGCCTGTGCAGTGCATGCTTTCCTACGTTATAAATGTAATAAACTAAAATCTCCTCTTAGTTATATATAGAAGACAAAAAAAAGGAAAGAACACATAAAGCCATAGTAAAGGAAGTGTGAAGGAAATGTTTAGTACGAAATTTTTAAAATTTAATGTAGATCCTTATATACGTAATACAGGAAAGCATATGAGTTCAAATATTGTTTGCTATAATCCTTAAACTTCGAAGGCAAGAAGCAATAAGATGGCATAGGTATTCATAAATCGCAAACATATACATAAACATATGTTTATATATATCTACAAATTTATGTTTACACGTGTATCGTGTATGAATGTTTACACATGTTGTTTATTCACGAATGACGGAGCACATATATATATAGCATATGAGTAAATAGCATACAAGTTGATATAAACAACTAGCTTTATATCAGAATTGTGATTTTATGTTTGTATATGTATAAATGAAAATTATATATGTCGAGCTATAAAATATCTGAAAACACACATATGAATCGTATATGAATCGTAAGGCATTGAAAACAGCTGTTACTCTGAAATGATTTTTAATATGCGCAACATGAGTTAACGATATATTCGGTAATGCTTACCGTGCAAGCATACCATCACTACGGTCTAGACTTTATCATTGTTTAAGTACATTATTAAATAACATTTAAACGTCATTTATATTAAGAGTATGTGTTACTTTTATTTCTCTGCTTTTACACGAATTTATCATTCATGCAATCTTAATACTTGAAGCTAGTGTGAAACATTCTATAATACATACATATGCTTTTCATAGTTATATTATATTATGCACGAGAACGATATATAATTAATTTTTAGTTTTACTAACTGTAAATTACATCTATATGTACAGAGTTAGATGGCGTGCATTAAATAATTCGTAAAAATATGTCACTTTATTCAGTTCGCAAAATATAATCTAAAAATATTTTATTGTGAAAAAAAAAGGAGAGAACTGTATTTGCCTTGAAGAGAATTTCGGATAGGCACTGTTCATGTAATTAAAGCCATTCATGGCCCTAAATAGTCAAGTGGAAACTTTCTGGCACTGAGTCTTTGTTTGCTTTTGTTAAAAAATAAGACAACTTTCAGCAAAGTTTATCCATTTGCGCGATATAATTATTTGCATCGCAGGCGGCTCTCGATAGAAGTTAACTTTTGTCGATAAGATGAGACTTAAATTAGACCGATCTTTCTTTCTTTTCTATCAATCGATTCGCAATTGATTTTAGTATATCTGTCCGCCTGTCTGTCTATCCGTCTGACATATAGCAATCACCAGTTTCTGAATCGATCTAAGTTGATCGGTCCGTCTGTTCATTTGTTCGCCGTGTTTTCTTATGTTCAATCTAGGGACCATGATTTTTGAGATATTTTCATGATATTTGGCAACTCCTCGTATAAAACTCAATTTTAAAAAGTATTAAGTGGAAAAACACTTAGTATCGATTTTAGTATATATGTCCGTCTATCTGTCCCGGCATCGATGTCTTTCCATATATTCTCCTATCTAACCTCACTTCAGAGTCACTTTCTCAATCGATCTAAACTTGACTGTCCCTCTGTCCGTCTTGTTGTCTTGTATTCAACTTACATGCCCCGATATTCTTGATATTTTTATGATATTTGGTACATAAACAGGAAAAAGAGTTATGTCGAAATATTTCTACTTTGTATATTCTCGTCCTCACTCTCACTTTAAACTCACCTTCTTAAACAATCTAATCTTATTTGTCCGACTTCTTTTTTGTGTATAATCTTCAGGGAGCAATTTTTGATATGTTTTTATGATGTATGATGTATTGACATGAAAAAGAATTATATCGTACCGTTCTTCATGCATAGTTCTATTTTGAAGACACTTTGCTGGAAAAATTAACTTACCATTGCCAATATTTATAAATTGCTTCATCCTTCATTTCTTAAAATTTTTCAAGTCGGAGTTGCCCTACAACACCGACAAGGGTGAATAAATTACAAGGTTCTCGCAAAAGAAAAACATTTATTGTTACATATATCGCGAAGGAGCGCTTTATACGCTAACTTGTCTCCCATTTTGTAATACGAGATAACACCAAGAGACCCGGATAAAAGTAGCGCCACTAATATAACTGAAACTTATAAGTTAACCGTGGGCATGTCATAAAATTTTGAATCGCTTGATTTGAAAGTTCATATAATCTGAAAATCATAGTGATCTCATAAGACTTATTGAGTGAGGTGTTACTTCGTGTTTCGATAGTTTATTGTTTCAAAGCTCATGTCACAAAACTTGGAATATAAAGCTAAGGTTTCGTGTGCATTTAGTTTTAGTTAATAACCGCAGATCAGATGTGCGCAACCCTGTCTCAATAGGAAAAAATAATAACTTTTAATACAATTTAAAGCTGCTTTGTTAAAATGGACTTGACCGGTTCAAAATCCCATGGATTATAAGTAAAAAACTGCAACTCACCACAGCACACTATGACAGATAGTGATCAAATTCTACCAATATATTACATACCTCAGGTAAAAAGAAAATGCGTAGAAATGTTTTCAGCCATCTAATGGTTATCTTCTTCTTCTTCTTATTCTGTAATTCAGTGAATTTAAAGTAATGGCCGCTAAAAATTTTCTCTAAAAGACGAACGTATTTTTCTTGCATGTTCTTAAAGTTCAGAGAATCACCCAAAACGTTATTTTATGAAAATGCTTAACTTATTAATATAATCATATAATGATATTAGAGACTTTAAAAGCTTAGAGTAAATTTCAAAGTAAAATTTACTTTTTATTCCTTTATGGAATTCATGGAATTATTTCTGACTATTATGGGGTTTCCGCTCTATAATACCTAATGGCTTTCAAAGTAACCAAGCAAACAAAGTGTTTTCTTTGAAATTTCTAAGAAGAACAAGAATATAATTGACATGTAATTAATGTTGGACTTTATTCCACAAAATTATTCCCAGTTAAAGGTTAAGCTAGTAGAAGCATATTACATTACAAATTAATGAATTTAGCTTAGCATCCATAATTGACTTTAGAATTGAAGTGAACAAAATGTCCGCTAAATTATCACAATATTATCGTTTATATCATAATAAAGACATTATTGATGTGTACACTATCCTGATCAAAAAGGAAAAGCATGTAACATAAGCCAGAATAACCACGAGGTACGAATTTTATCAATTGAAGTAATTTCGTAAAAACGTAACGTAACCTTAAAAAAAAAAGGAATCCGGCAAGAAATGTAAAATATCCCAATGGAACTTTAACTGAGGAAAATGAGATCTCTCATCCTCTTTGACGAAATATGACATGAATATTCCTCTAACAGCAATTTCTCCGGTGTCTTCATAGTCAATGGCTTAAGAATAAAAGATCCTCGTCCTAATGACAGACCATGTGCCATATTCCTAGAAAACTCTTTATCAGCTATAGAACTTAAAAGCTGTCTGTTCAAATCAAAAGGGAGGTCAGTCGGTCTCGATCGCATATCATAATCATGCAATAGTTGCTCCGATTCCAAAGACTGAAAATGTCCGCATCGAATGAGACTATCGTCTTGGTTTCTTGAATCCAAGCAGCTGGCTACTATGCAACAACTAGGCTTCAAGTGTGGTTAAGTCTGACGAAATCATGGAATCTTGGACCGAAATCCTTAAGTTACTTCAAATCATTTATGTCGTATCGGCTAGAGTTCAACAATCATCTTTCTGATTCTTTTCCATTGATGAATGGCATTCCACCTTATAAAGAGATGCGAACATCAATGAATTCAACGCACTCAACGATGGCCATCGTGGGATGAGTTCATTAATGTTTTTCTTTCTTATATTGACAGTGTAAAATAATCAATTTTGTTATCAACAATATTGTTTTAAATTTCTTGCATCACAATATTCTTATTGGAAAAGAACTATTAACAGAAACACTTTAATTTTTTAATGAAATTATACTCCAACATTCTAAATTGCAGTCCATTACAAATCCTTAATTGCTTGCCTTGATTTCTTTGCCTTTTCTAACTCAAATAACTAACATTAATATCTAAAATTTCAATTTTTTTTTTTTTAAAATCATTTCTGTATGATTGCTGTTAGTAAAAAGATCCTGACTGGTAAAACGTAATAGTCTGGGATCATGTACATATCTGTTTTCCTTTTAAAAACTCTATAGCCTCGTTTATTAATATTTGCTATGTGCTACACATAGTTTCTGTCACTTTGTTTTAAATTTTGTGTACTGAAGCAAAAGTGACAACAAGACTTCGCCAATAGCAATTTTGACCTAAAACAGTCTGACGAACTTACGAAAACCCCAAAATGAATCAGCAAACTTTTGTGCTCCCCTACAAGAATAATTAAGTTCTTTTATAAGCCTGCCTTTGTTTATTTGCCACATCTTCTTTATTTTATTTCAATTTTTATAAATTTTCCCTTTCTAGCGCTGCATAATATCCGACTACAATGGTCAAAAATGTTCAGTAATCTGCTGAGGAGTAAATCGTAAGTATTTCTTCGACTTGCATGCTTAAACGTCCGAATATCAAAAAGGCACAAAAATATTATATGGCCGGTTTTACCGTTGCCTAGTAGAAACATATGGTTAGTGATCTATCAGTGATTATGCTCGAAACAAGAGACTACGTTTTCGTCAGTTATCGCGATACAAATTTTTTCGTTTCATGCCGTTCCGAGATAGACCAGTGTGTATGATTTAGCTCCGTCTAACTTCTGGCTTTTTTTATGAAAGCACCTTTCTATATAGAAGTAAATCCGCCTGAGCCGCCGAGTAGGCAAAGAGTCTCGACTAGCAACTCAACGGTCGTGTATGATCAAATCTCAAGTACAGTAGAGTTTTCAATAAAGCTGATAGCCTTGATGCTAGTGATTTAAGACTTTAGTCTCGCAATTTATTCTCTGACTAAACTGGTAATAATAATATATAAAAGTAAACATGCGTATTTCATCTGTTACTATGGGCATGATATTTGAGACTGTGGGCACTAGTTACCCAATGCAAGTCATCCCGTTTGAATGAATGTGAATGAGAAAGTGATATGTATTTACATATATATAAGGAGATAAAGTGCTTGAGCTGTCTTCTTACGCTATACCATTTGCAGTACAATGGTATATATGCCACTTGCAGAACGATAATATATTAAGTTTATGCGGATGAAATGCGCACAAAAGAACTTGATATAGAATTGTCTTTTATTACAAAGATCGATTCGTAGTCACTTTCTGAATCAATCTCAACTTGTCTATCTGTATATCTGTCCGTCCATTCATATGTCTGTCCGTCAGTCCGTTTGGTTTTTATGTTCAACCTATATGCGTGGCATATTTTTGACTTACTTTAAAAATATATAGCACACCGGCCTGCTTTGGCGTGAGAAGGAACGCCGTTGAAATTGATTAAGATCGGACTACTTTTTTGCTCATTTCCGCATAACGCCTTTTCTTGAAAGGTCGTTAGATGAATAACTGTATTGAGCGAGTTGATGTAGCGTGTTTAATGATACTCCCTTTGATAGCTAATTTACAAACATATAGTGTTTTGATAATTGCAAGCACGCACAAGTATTTGAGCTATACATTCAAATCGAAAAGGGCACCAAGTTTAGTAAAGATCTTAGATCGAGTTTAAGAAAAATATTTGCAAAGTTTTGAGTTATAATTTAAAAATTCAACAATTTTCATATTATTTTTTACACTCATTTTTTAAACTTAAAGCTTTATTTCTAGCTTGACTCATATGATATAACCCATATATATATCTTTTTTTTATTATTTTTTTTTTTAGGAGGATATGAAAGGCAGATATTTCGAGATTCTTTATGAAGCGGAACATCGAACAAATGCAGTGGAGAATACAGCAGCTGAGCGTTACTACATCTCAACTTGGTGCTTCTAATATTTCTAGGATCGAGCACTGTCATCATGCACGTAATTGTGATATCTTCCCTTTTACAGATGGGCTTAGTAAAGCCCGTCGAATGAATACAGCAACCGATCGCTGTTATCGCAAGCCAGGTTAGTGCATGTAATGTTCTTTCACGGCAACGCTGTCGTCATCACGTTTTCTTCTTCTTCTCTAACATTCCGGCCGGGTCTTCCTTTACGGATTGGCTTAATTCCACTGGGTTGAAACGTCTCGTCGTAGTATAATCGTCGGATCATGTCATGTTGTTAACATTCCTCACAATTCCGCGGTACTTTTGTTCGAACTAAGTACGAAACTATAAATGTCGTTTTCTTACCGCATAGGAGGCTAAGAAAATCTATACAAATCGTGAGCACAACTTAGGCTATATACACTTCAACAAAATCGTACATTTTCCCAAAGGTGCAAAGTTAACCTTTTAATATGGCTTAGCGACAATCTATCTATCCTTAAATCAACTCTTCATAACCGTTCCAAATTTAATTACTTTCCCGTAAGCACAGAGAGGAATGGAGACGGTAGGTGTAAGGACAAGTAAGTGGTGCAAGTAATAAGTTTAACGATGATAATGATTTTTCACTTACGTTTTTAGGTCAAAAAGTTTTGTTTATTTACAAACATGCACGCGTTTATAGAAATTTAAGTTATCTCGTAAGCAGCTTACAACAATCACTTATTAAACATTACTCACGCACATCTCATCATTTATTATGCATTATAATGATGATTTTAGCACAATACACGCCGTAATGCAACATCAACATACCTACGTCTGGGAATGAAGATGAAAAATTAAAAGTTCAATGTTTTCTTCTTTTTTTTTTTTTTTTTTTTTTTATTATTTTTTTAAAAAAAAATTTAATTTTTAAAATTAAATTTAAAAATTTTTTTTTTTTTTTTTTTTTTTTTTTTTTTTGATTATTTTTTAAGAAGAAATTTAATTTTTGAAACTTAATTGAAAAACATTTTCTTAGTTATCATTATTTTTGTTTAACTTGAACTATGGACACAAAACATTTGAAATTATTTGCAATTTATTTTTTAATACATAATTCAATATTTCTCATTGTGACCGTCCACGTTGTCTAACAAATGATAACTGATTTCTTAGCATCGTGTATCGTCGTTTTTAACTGCTAACGGCCACGACAGGATTACGGACTTAATACTAAATAAGAAAAAAAACAACAAATTTTTACTATAAAATTTGTGCGTACATTCGTTACCGTTATCTTATGCCCCTTTAAATATGCTCGTTAGTCAGCGCTTGTTTTGAAAACACAACATGTTCGAAGCCTTTCAAACATGTTCGTTATGCTTGTCTTTACCGTTAAGGAAATAGAAAAATTCCCGGAAACTGTTTGTTTCGAGTATGCGTGCTTTGTATCTACATTTAGCAGAGATTTAAATCGTTTGCGTTAACTTCAAATTTGAAATTAACACTGAACGTAACCAAATA
This sequence comes from Glossina fuscipes, assembly GCF_014805625.2. Classification (NCBI taxonomy): domain Eukaryota; kingdom Metazoa; phylum Arthropoda; class Insecta; order Diptera; family Glossinidae; genus Glossina; species Glossina fuscipes. Next base: position 6,549 of record NW_024006382.1, on the reverse strand, counting down.
TTCTACACATACGTTATGTTATGTAAAATGATTGTTTCCGATTTTATGTTTTTGTACAAACCTTCATGAGATTAGATTTTTCCCGTCGGATTGTGATTTTTAGGATAGTTTAGACTTGACTTACAATTCTTCGAATTGTTTACAGAGAATTTTATTTCCAATATTGCAGTGCTGTTCTTCTTCTTGTTTGTACGAATCTCCCAATCGCAGCCTCTTGATATGTAGGAATCCATTCGCTTCATCGCAGCATCGACTGTAGCCTTAAATTCTAGTTTAGCCACTACTTGCTTCAACGCGTCTATTTCTAGACTTTCATCTTAGCATCACCTTTATGCATTACTTTTGCGGCCAGAGCACTTCAGATAACTGCTTTTGCTTTTCTTGAAACTTTTTCTCGGTTTTTGCCATTGAATTTGGTGCTATTTCGACCGCCTGTTCTTAAAACATGATACAAAATAAACAAAAAAATTTACTTAAAGAATATAAACAAATAGTTTAATTATTAAACAATTTGCACTTTCAAATTTGGAATACGCCCAAGCAAGTTTGTCCGTTCATCTGGCGAAACTGTGTAGTAGTTTTTGTACACATTCTTCCGTTCGCAAAAATGAAGACATCGCGTATAAACTTTTTTTTTTTTCCATAGAAATTTGCACCTTTATTCGGGAAATAGAAAAAACGAACTGCGCCCACTCAACTTTGTAGAATATGACAAATTAGTTTTGTTCCTTTTTGTTAGGATCGCGGTGATACGTATAAAAGATTCGGATATAATTTTCTTGTTATTTTTCTTAACACTTTTGATGTGCGTGTGTGTGGTCTAATTTAAAATTTCTTGAATTTTACATTATTCAATAATTTGGTTAATATTGTAAATGATAATGATAAATGTCAAAGGTTAAAAAACGTCTGCTAATTATGCGGTAAGATCTTTATTCGAACTCAATGAAAATATTAGTTATATGCGACTTTCTATCGAGTTTGTGTGAAAACCATCTAAATCGAACCTTTTGTAACATGTTTGTTGGTTCCTAAAATTCAAATACGTTTAGATTTTGATTAGAGTAAGTTTTACAAATATGGAAAGGATTCGAAGCTTATAACAGCTCGGGCACTTACAATGACTTTATTGGCAAACTTAGAACGTCTTCAATTTAACAGCTTTCATAAAGTCACAAGCTTAATCTGAGAGTTTCCTGCTTTCTTCAAAACTCTGCTATAATTGCTATCAGCGCTCAGGACAAATTTAAACCGAAACAATATTCTATTATGTAACCAGAATCTATAAATAATGGAAAGTTTTGGTTTATGAATGAAAACGACTGAGCCGACAGTAAGCAAAAGCAAGTGCTATTATAAAATAGGCAGCTGGGGAAGAAAGGAAATGGGGGAGGTGGAATGTAGAGCAAGGCAGAGAGAAACATGCCTTGTTAAGAAAACGCTTAGATCAAAAAACAATGGACATTTCTTAGTAAATTTAATTTTTTTTTATTAGAGAAGCTAGTGAAAACGCTATAGCTGGCCCTGGTCTACTGTTAAATTTCTACAATTATTCATATAACATTTTGCACTTTTCAAAATAAGGCGTCTTATGAGCAGGGGTCGAAATAAGTGGCCTGATCTAAACCATTTCATTAAGGACAACACATATCGTTTTACAGAATGTCATCAAAATATCTCGAAACCTGCTACCGCTACGATGCACACAAGAAAACAAAACGGACGTATGGACAGATAATGTTAGATCAGTATAATAAAAGGTGTGTCTATCTCAAATCACTCTGGGTGTTGCATACATTCGCACAAATTTTATACACCTCTGTACTACGAGAGGTGTAGGATATAAACAGGGTTATCTTTGGAATGCCTCTCCTTGCAAGATCTAAAAGGGAAAAGGGTTACTCTTGATTAGTATTACATTTTTAATTAATTGATGCACGTCCGTCTATCTGCCTCTCCATCTGGGGCTTATATTCTTCCGAGTGCAAAAATTTAAATGTCGGCCTCACATTTACCAAAAGCATTAAACATTGAAAACAAGCAGCTTGGGCTTGAAAATGGGTTATATCGATCAAAGAACGTTCTACTAAGACCACTCATTTTTTAACTTTATTCACAAACTATAACAGATATACAATAAAAATTTTATTGAACAGGGAATATCATCTATTCGAGACCTTGAAAACTTCTGCGCATATCATATTTTCGCTTATCGAAATCGTATATAGTGCATTTATTGACAGCCAACTGTAGTTTGCTTTTTGAGATATAGTAGACGTAGACCATAAAAGTTGGCTCCTTACGATATAAGACATGTAGCCAAACTCAGTTCAGCTTGAGTTGGAACGTAGGAGGAGGATAACCAAAGCTTCTTTAGATCATTATCTATATGCATGGTCATAAGGTTGATGTGATCATCAGCACTGAAACGCAAGTTAATTACAAAATCAAGACTGGAAACCTGACTAACTAAGTTAATTAGAAATGGAATCTTCTAAAAATGGCAAACTCTTGGGTATTTGAAGATTGATTAATATTATAGATCGCGTTATTGCCATTATAAGGATGACTGACGGATCATCAAAATAACGTTTACAACTTTCTATATATAAATTGCAGTAAGAACGTATCAGAAGTCTTTAAACGATTACTCTAAATATTTTTAAGCCGGATCAGTAAACTTATACACTTTAGTGGCATTGAGGAAATTTATTATACCAAGTTAGAGTTAAACTATAAGAATTGTTAATAAAATTCGTCATAGCGACAAACTCTGTGCATATGCTTATGCATATTTATGGTTGTTTTTTTTATAGTAATGATCTTAGCAACGCTTTTCCCTTTCAATGTTTACTATGGAAGAAATAGTTGTAAGTTTAAGAGCACAATTGCTTTTATGAATTCATGTGTATGTATGGGTGTGTGCGTATTCTGAAAGTTGACAAAATTGAAGCTGACAACTGCAGCGATAATTTGAAAAGTGAAACAAGCGATGCTTACGAAATATTTGTGATTGAAAGGTTGCGGCAAATTAACACCTCCTCGCGAAACCTTTGGCATATAAATAATTGCTTTGCTTTGGTTTTGCCCTTTGCCGCAACTACATGAATACTTTTATGCTGGGATATATGAAAATTTATGGTAAAGTAACTTTTACACTGCATCCCTGTTAATGCGTAAAGAGGATGTTGAAATAATAATCAATGGTTTCGCACAGATATTAATGCAAATAGTCCTGAATCACTACTACCTTCGGTACAGTTGAGTGAAATGCTTGTACTTAAATTTCAATTTTGCTTAATAGAAATAAGTAAAGTGGAGTAAGAGCAATTTCTTATTCAGTCGCAAAAGATGTGTATGGTATTCGGGCGAAAGTCGAGTAACTGGTATTTATTTGGCAATCATCGTCATGGATCTAAACGCGCTACATATAATAAATCATTTGACGGAAACTAACTATAACAAGGCCATCATATGATTCCAATAAGAATTCCTTCACCGAATTTTTACCTATCTATCTTTGATATCTCTTATAAAACACGTTAAGGTTGCGTGAATTACAAAGATTTTGAAAATACTCTGACAGAGAATGCTATATTCAGGTCTATTTCATCCCGCTATTCTCATCTAATCCACTGAACACAAATTTGGAATTTAAAAAAATCGCGGTTTCGTGGAACTGAATCGATTTCGTATGGTAATGAACAAACAATACAAGGGTCACTTACAAGTGAAACTTGAGAACATTTCATAAGTTTTTATTTAATATATCAGCTCTTGGTAGTAGTGGCAAAAAACCATTAACAGTAGGATTTTTCCTATGAACTGTAGACTATGAAGATATTTTAACTAAAAGCAAACAGTGTAAAATAATAGATTTTTTGGCAAAAGAGAGAGAGCATGAGTTTGAAGATATTGCAGAAAAATGCTCAAAGGTTGAGGATGTCTTGTCAAAAAGAAAGCTCAGTTATGACAAAGAAATTGTAATATTATATCTGAAGAAAATTTTAATTAATTTCGTCTTAATTATAAAAATATATTAAGTTGATTTTTAAGTTTTGAAACCTAAACCCCCTTTTCGTATAACACGGATTCGCATAGCATGGCAGTTTTTCGGAACATAACTCCTGTGCTATACGGTGGTTACTTGCAAAATAGAAATGCTTTATTTTGAGCATTATTTACACATCCGCGCAAACTTAAGGTCCTCCTACGACAAGTGCGCATAAGACTTTGTTGCTTTTTTGCACTCTTATGCAAATATTGCAGGAAGTAGAGATATTCCATGCAGCTCTCAAGTATATGGCTATCATTTTGCCTTTCGACGTCAATAAGCAACGAAAAGTGCGATGTTTCGAAAATCCGTAGGCGTAAATGTTGACCAAATATGTTGCGTATTCGTCATAACGATCTTATTATGCAACTTCTTTGCAATGGTCACGGTCACGGTTCGTTAGCGGACGACAGCAAGAAACGAAAAGTGTGAATAAAGGCAAGTGTTGGTTAAATATTTTCAGCATTGATTGTTAGGAACGTCCGATGTTTTTCTGGTATAAAAGGCCCAACGAATTTGATAAAAGAGAGTTTAAAATTTTATTAGAATTTAATCTACATTTAAAAGATTAGTTAACAAGTTTGTAGCCTGAGAAGTTGCCATTATTCGCAACTTCGTATGATTTTTCGATAATATTAACTTTCAAAACAAATGAGTCAAGACTTCCCGATCATTAATTCATAGTTCGCAGTTGTTTTAGTCAGTTTGCCTTTTCGATCACTTTGAATTCGTCAACGGTGGCGACATTTACATGCCATGCGACGAACTTATTGACTGATATGTTAAGTATCCGAGATGGGTTTACGCATTCGATTTGACAGTGATGATGGCCTAGCAAAGTTATAACTGACACACATTTGCCTTTTTGACAAATCATTTCATGCATTAGCAATGTCGCCTCGAATTTTTTTTCGTAATTGTCAGAAGTTGCACAACTTATCAAGATAGGTTAGTTTATGTCATCCCGCTGACCATACCATGGTTAAATCTTTGCAAAAGTAATTGCTTGCGCAAAATATTGGGTTGGTTTATGTTCAAGAGTCAAGTTTGTGATTTTAAATCGGGAATAGTGATGTACTCCTTAAGTCCAACTTAGAAGTAAGAAGCAGAGAGCGTACTTCAAAGGTCTCCTTAGAGGAATTCCCAATAACAAATGTTCTTCATTGCTTTACTACACCTTCGAAGGAATTAATTGCATGACACCTTGCGTAGTTCAAACGATATTGCGGAGCGCGTTCTTCAAAGCTCTTCTCCCATGCACTCAATAAAAAACGTTCTTCTTTACCTTAAAGTCTTGATTTGAAAATCCTTTTTGTATACCACGTTTCTGTTTTTTGTCTTTTTTTATGGCGTAAGGAATTTCGAAGAAATAATAACAATAAAGCCTTCCTTCACAAGGGGCTACTAATAATATAATTCAATTATCTAGACATGTCTGAATAGGTTTACGTCAATCGTACAGTTCTTCACGATATGAATTAATATCAATCTCATTTGCAAGCTTTCATCTCTATTTACTTTTAGAATCAATAGCGAAGAGATTTGTTGCATAACAAACGCTCGCTACGTTATCCTAAAAAGTCTTCGGTTAGTTAACTTCCTTTATCTTATTTGCGTCTTGTATATGCAATTGTTTGAAAGGAAAATTCAATCTGTATACGAATTTCTTAGTTGGGATGTGTTGAGAGAACATCCTGTTTTCCATAGTTTTGTGTGTTCTTAATTGTTTCACGTGCTGATAATCACAATTAATTCATTAACACTTTATTTATTGCTTCTGTTCTCAATGTGCTTGTATTTTATGCATTACGGCAGGATGGGGAGAAGTACTGCTCAGCTTGTTTGTCACAATTCACGTAATTAAGTTTCACGTCAATATTTGCAATCTCTTCATTTCTATTCGTCCTTGCTTTCCTTTATTTTTCTTTAAACAAAAAAATGCTTTACCAAATTTTCTAATAATATCTGCAAAAAATGAAACAAAATAAATAAATAAAACAAAATTCTTAGTGTGGACAATAAGGCGTGAGATGTTACCCGTCACAAAATATCAACCACACTTATGCGATATGCGTACATGTAACAACGAAGTGGAAGCATATTTTCTTCCATAATAAATACAAATGAGCTTTTTAAACTGATGAGGAAATGCATTTGTTTTTCCCCCTTTCAGAAGAGTTTATTAAAAGCATTATACATAGCTCATGGCATATGCAAATAAGAATATTGTCATCAGGAATTTTTCTATAGAAAAATGCTTTGGAAATATTAAGTTAGAAATTTAAATTTTACTTTTGTGTAATTTTCAAGTACGGATTTAGTCGTGGCCTTCATTCCGAAGCCTTACACAAAGACACGGACCTCTTTACGTCTGTCGATGTCGAACAAACTTCGACGCTAATTTTTGCTATTGAGTGTGTGCCCGCTGCCGTCGAGTCTATAGTCTAGTGCAGCGTTCGTCTACGATCCGTAAACGCGACTGCGGAACGCTTATT
>NW_024006381.1:0-7471 GCF_014805625.2 Glossina fuscipes | reverse complement strand
TAATTCTTTCTCCATCGACTTGTTTATGGCAAAGTGAAAAAAAAAAACAAAAACAAAAAAAAAGTAAAATTTGAATTGCAAGAGTATCTTTTGTGCAAATTATTGCTATATGTGTGTTTGTGTTTCAAGCTTTTTTTGAATTTTTTTTTTTTGTTGTGCTCGTCGGACGCTCTCGACGTTATAAGTTTAACATGACTAACCCACATAAACGTCGCCGTGAACATGTTTACCTTCTCATATATAACGCAAATAGTAAGATAAAAAATTATATACACGTATAAAATTGCGTTTAGTTGTTTGCTGGGTTATTGTGTCTGCATATACAGCAAGTAGTAGGATTGTTTTTCTTTCTCTTGTTATTGTTGTTGGTTTTTGGTTTTTGGTTGTTGGTTGTTGGTTTGTTTTTGTAACCAGGGAGGCAGCACCGCACACTCACTCATCATCATCACACTTACAATGTAGAAAGTTTGTGTACGGAATCTTTGTTTGAATAATGAATGAAAAATACTGATGCATGAGTAAATAAAATTCGGTGTGTTACCAGTGCAAGCAAACAAATAGTTTAACGTAATTTTATTCTAGTCTTATAGAGTGCAAGGTTCGCATTTCAGTTCTGCTTTAACTATCTCTTTCGTATCTATTTTCTTTTTTTTTTTTGCACACACAAGCTTATACACATACATAAATACACACACACACACATACACACACACACTCTCTCTCTCTCTCTCTTTCTCTCTGTGTGTTGTGTTACTACATCTCTTCGGTATTTCATTTATTTAACAACAACAGGCGATATATGGAGCGTAGGAATGCATGCATTAATGCTGAAGTATACGCATACGTTTGTTTGTAAGTGAAAGCAATGCGAAGAAATTTACTTTTCATTTGTAACCGCACAGTGTTCATGATCTTCATAAGTATCTTTTGCGAAGTTTCGTTTATCGATATCAATTTACTGTCGAATATGTATATAGATGTGCGCAGTTAAGATGTATAGTTCGATGACGTTCGAATACAATACAAAGAAAAAGACATTCCAAAAGAAAGGAAGGAAGGAAGGAAGAAAGGTCATCCCAAAATTGCGAACATTTATTTATATTGCACTTGGAAGTGCTCCATCGGCAATGTGGATAAGCAAGCGGTTAAGCAATTAGCTAAGAATTGATGAGCTCTTCAATTTTGCAAAACTACTTTTACGTATGTAAAGAATTCTCTTTGTTAAATCAAAAATGGAGAGGAAGAGAAAATGTATAAAATCTTCTCATAGAAAAGGAGAATCAACTGTGTTTATAATTGGCGAGAATATATGTAAATAAGAAAGCGAAAACAAGCACGAGGCGAAAAAAAAAAAAATCACAATATTTTTGACGGTATGTGTTCTGCGAAGATAAAATTATATAAAAACAGAAAAATACTTATATATAAAATCTACCCATAAAAATACTCACTCATACACTTCAAAATGTACATATATATATATATATATATATATATATATATAGACAAGCGCATGTACGTAAATATATTCATATATATATATATCTATAGTAACTTCTATTCGTATATGTTAATGAACTAATGGATGGGAAACACAATCATATTCTTTATGCATATTAAAGTGCCTAGTCTTTCGTATGTGTGCGCATGTGTATGAGTATAAATTTATATGTACGTTCATATAGAGTGTAAGCAAATATGTATTTAATTTCTTGATTTTTTGCAAAGAATCGTATAATGAAAGAGAGAAGGCTATGACCACAATTGCTAGACTGCTGAAACACAAATTTTGATGATCTGCAATGCCCAAAAGTACACGCCACATATATATATATATATTATATTTATATATGTGCATGCATGTATTTGGACACCCACTTTAAACAAGAATACTTTAGCAGAATGCATAATATCGCTGTTTATAGAATTTTAACACATCATATAGTTTCCCATGCTTATTATCGAAGAAGGGATTTTGTTATCCATTTCTAATGGTCAAAGGTGCGTATGTACCAACGTACAGCAGCAGCTTTCGCTTTGATTTGTTGATCTCATTTCAACTACCTGTAGAACTAAATTCTATTATGGTGTTGTTGGCACATATTCTTCTCTAAAATGTGTTGTACTCGTTGAGAGCTTACGAGCGATTTGATAGATGCCTCCTAGATGACTACTTGAGTTTAAGCTGCCGGTAGATAATGACCTTGAAAGCAAGCAATTGATTATCGTATACTTTGATGTTATTTAGTGTCAAATTATTCAAAAGTCGCTCTATCTCTTTTTCTAAGCAAAAGTTATTGGGGACACATGGGACACAGGCAGCCTGCGTGCATGCACTGGGTACCGTATATAAAAAAATTGAGGAAAGTTATTGAGCTTCATAATATAGAAAAAACTTTACTCTCGCCTCCTTTACGAAGAAATACCAAAGTTTGTCGATTGAGACTGTAGAATAGCGATCAAAACGACTAAGGATTTTATTATTATTATGTACATCAAAGAACAGGCAAATAAGACTATCGGCTCTATTATCAAGATGTCCATAGGTTCAATGCAGCTGTCAATCTTAATTACTTTGATCATGAGTACTCCAGCAATAGATAACAAAAGGATGATTAAGAAACTGAGCCTAATCAAGCGTTATCTGGCCCCTAATACGTATTTTCGGAGGCGTTAGAAAAGCATGTAAGCTATAAGCTATATAAGGACGTATGTGTGTCAGTTCGTTGGCTTAGCTAGGATCCGTAACCTGAGATTAGTTAAAGTTAAGTTGTAGATAGATTTATGAAATACCAAAGCTTTTTGCACCTATTAGGTACTCGCGAATCGATAAATTAAATTCTTGTGGGAAGGAAACACAAACAAATCAACAAAGGTCTCGAAACAAAAGTTTGATACCGCTATGCATTTTAAGTGTGAATCTCTATGCTAAAGCATAGAGATTCACATATGTATTTTGAAAAAAGTTTTCCATATATTTCCTTGTAATAGTACAAAGCTGTTTCAGCTGAAAGAGTAAAAATAGTCAATATCTTCTAAATTTGGAAAAATACTACTTTCTGCTTAATCCACCTGAAAAGCCGAAGGCGAGGAATCTCGATTAGCAAGTCAATGGTCGTGGGTTCGAACCTCAAGTGCGGTAGAGTTTTTAATAAAAGCCGATAGCCTTAGATGCTAGTGCGGTTAAGAGTTTAGCCTTAGAATTTATTTCTCTGGCGAAATTAATAATAATAATAATAGTAATAATAATACTTTCTGCTTAAAAGTGAAATCGGGTACATATACTACGATGTAGGTCTTGCTTAAAGCTAATTTTGCGCATTGGACATGTATTTACTAATGGTTCATACTGCCAGTACTATTAGAGATGATCATCAGAGAAATGGGAAATTCAGCATTCATCATTCAGGAACATCAGCATTCTTTATAAAATGAAATGCGATGCAAGGTGTTTGCAGAAAAATAAATATTTATATCGTTTATGTAATTATATGCGAAGTGGACTAGCAACGCACACTTATTAATAGACTGTTAGTAAATTCCGCAGTGATTTATTATAATAGCATTTCGTTAGCTTGCAATGAATTTATATTTTTATTACTTTCAATGACATTTAGAGGTTTTTTCGTTGGTTTTTTTTTTTTTTTTTTTTTTAAATAAAATTTTTATCAAGATTTTGGAATATGCTGATGCATGTGATGGATGTACATAACCCATAAAAATACTTAGCTCCATAAATTGCCAACACATTCAAAAAAAGCAAAAAAAAAACAGAGTCGTGTGGGACGAATATCATTTCTTTCTTGACAAACCGGTTATCGGTGATTATTTTGTCATTTCGTTTGTGATAGAAAGGTATATAGGCAAAAGTCTATTCATTCAATTCAATTCAATTTATTCAATCGGTTATTTATTCCCTCATTTCATCTTCTTTCATAGATTCACTCACTCATTTATTGATTCGCTCATTAATTTATTCACTCATTCATTCATTCACTCATTCCTTCATGCATTCATGCATTCACTCACGCAGGTATTATTTGGGTCATTTATCCACTCACGCATTTATGCATCAATTATTCCATTATTCATTCATACATGCATTCATGCGTTTATTAATTCATTCATTGACTCATTGACATTCAATGATTCAGTAAACCATTCACTCAATCACGCATTCGTAATTGCATTCATTCATTCATTTACTCGCTCATTCATTCGTGCAATGAATAATTAATTAATTAATTAAATCACTCAATCAGTTACGCATTCTTTCATTCATTCATTCATTCATTCATTCATTCATTTATACACTCAATCACTTTTTCATTCGTTTATTCAATCACTCACTCATTTGTTTATTCATCCATTCAATCGTTCATTCATTTATTCGTGCAATGATTAATTAATTCATTCATTCATTCATTCACGCGTTCGTTTTCTTTCATTCATTCATTGGATAAATGTTTCATCATTATCCTCCTGAAATTTCCATGGCTGTTTCCTGATTTTCTTTGGCATGCGATAGCATTACCACAACAAGTTTCTGAATACAAATCTATCCATAATGTTCTTTAAGTTGTATCAGAACTATACCCTCTCAAGAAAAGCAGCCCTATATCATAAGATTTCTTTCGGGATGCTTCACTGTTTTTTCAGTACATCTAGTGTGGAATTTTTCTTGCTTCCGCATCTCTCCACTTTTTTTGCCTCCTGGCTTGCACCAATCTTTAATGGCTAAAGCAAAGTCTTTTCTCTTCTGCAAACTAACTTTTCTAAGCAAGAGAACTTTCCGAGCTATTCTTCTTAGTAGTTTGCCACCTAATAAAACTCGACGAACATTTCGGGATGATAGAACATTCCCAATTTCGTTGGAATTCCCTCCGGACGACTTGAAGGGATTTCACCTTGCTAAAATTATAATGCGATTATCGGAAGGAGTTTTTTTATTTGCTACGAGCGTCTCAACACTTTTTTCGGGAGTTTACAGTATGATGATGAAGGTTTATGACCAAACCAATGATGGGGCAAAAAATGTACACGTTTTTGTCTGACTTCGAAGCTGACGACCTAGCCGTCCTCCACCTGTACTACTCGGCCCATCTGATATTATTTCATATTGGATTTCCCTCTGGAGTAATACGATTTCATTTACCTTTAGAACCCAACTTTACTGCAAAAATTTGCAAAACACTTTAGGGTAGACAGTAAATAGATCGCACCTATTTCACGTTTTTTACCTGAAAACAACTTTCTACTACAAGAACTAGCTCACGTGAAGTTCGGGGAATTAATTTTGAGCAGTTCTGCCACGTTGTATGAGCTTTGTGGTAGCTACCTTTCGCAATCTCTACGGCATAGAGCACACATGGGTATATATATGTATCGCAACTTAGGAAGTCTTCCGCCTTTGCTTTAGCTATGAATAAGCATCAATCGTAAATATAGTATGCCGCACCGAAAAATTAACCCGAATAAGTCGACTTGATAGTCGCGCTTCTTAATTGCTGAGCTATGCGGTAGCTCCACTATTTCTTATAAATAGATAAATAAAAAAATATTTTCGAACCTCCCTCCGATAATGATTTTCTTGCAGGCTAAAAAATCATGCTTTATATTCAGATATCAATTAGAATTTCTCGAGTTGTTTTTATTACATCTAGCATCTGCGCTAAAGTGCCGAGAAAATGAAGTTTGAAGTTAAGCTAGCAATTAATGGTAACGAATGCCGTAAATTAATATAATGCCACAGCAATTAGTTGTAATTGCTGGTAATGGTAATCGTTGATGCGTTCTTTTTATACCAATGGATGGAAGGATGAGGTGTCTAACCATTTTACCGTTTTATGGTTTGCAACGCCCAAAAGGAAGCTTGGAAGACACTCACAACGCATATATATTCTTGATCAGTAATAAATTTTGAATCGATTGAAGCATGTCCGCCTGTCGTAAACTTCGAAAATGGAAATATGAAGCTATCGGGTGTGATTTGAGAGATATATTGGAAAGTATTGCATGAAAGTGAATTTTGAAAATAAACTAAATCGGTTGAAGAATACTCCTATAGTACTACATAAAGTCGGGACACGTCTGCTTTTTAAAAGCGCTAAAAAGTACTAAAAAATTGCGAACATATATATTCTACGGGCGGTGTTGTGGCACCTGTACAAAAATGGCAGCATTTGGCCACGCCTATTTAATTGCGTTCAATTTTATTTTTATTTTTTCAAAACCTTTAAAACTAAGGCGCATTTGGAAGCTTCGAAAACCCCATAAGGTATACAAATTCTTGGACGGTTTCAAATTCGGTACGCACCTAAGCATGTTCGTGCCTTCGTCTGTCTATCTATGCAATTGTGTAGTATCTTTGATAAACATTATCCCATTGCCGCAAATGAATATATCACCTTCAGATTGACAAAAGAATTTAGAAATTATCCACACTTTGCAAAAAACAAGCCCACAACACCCACACGTCCATGTAAGGAAACCCGTGAACAACTTCGTTCTCCGTGTTTTCCGTTTGTTACTCACAAGCCACAATACATATACAGTAAATAAATTTCCACTTCTGGTTTGCCAATAGAAAAGGATCAGCCAACCGTATCCAACCCAATATTATAGGATTTGAAAATTTAATTCTTCTCCTTTTTTCTAGGATAACGATGATGCGTGCAAAAGATTCGGTCACGACTGAATATAATTTTCTTGCTTGTCACTAATTGAAGACCATTACCGTTACATCGATAAGGGCTTCTCAAGCGCTTTCCCTTTGCAAGGGAAATTCTGGAATTGAAGAATGACAATCGGAATGTGAAAGACGCTCTTATTATTCTTCCTGCTGCGTGGAAATATTTCTCTTTCCGATTATTAATTATAGACTTTTGAAATGTTCTTTACTCGTTCTTTTTTTATCTATAAAGTGTTTTATATATATGTTATGTCGCCGTGCCTGCACTTGCATTTTGCGCTTATTTGCTTTTTCGTTCATATGTCACAGTCTGTACGTAAATAATGTATGCAGTTGTTGTTTTATTTCTTTATTTTTTTTTTTTTGTTTTTACTTTGTTCATACACGAGCCCACAATATTTTTATTGCGTTATGTTTGTGTGTATGTTTGTGTGTGTATGTGTATGTATGTATGCATGCATCGTGTTATGAAAATGTAAATAAATAAATAAATAAATAAATAAGGGGGAAGTGCATTGAACTCTAAATGCAATCTAAATTCAATTATTGTCTAAATTATTTAATATACAAAAAATTTTTCATTTTCTATACGCAGCACAGAAGCAGGCAGAATCAATCTAATCTTCTTTTATTAGATTATTGTAGAAGTTAATAATATTAATAATAATATTAATAAATTTTATTAATATTATTATTAATATTATTAACTTCTACAATAATCTAATAAAAGAAGATTAGATTGATTCTGCCTGCTTCTGTGCTGCGTATAGAAAATGAAAA
>NW_024006380.1:0-7469 GCF_014805625.2 Glossina fuscipes | reverse complement strand
TAATTCTTTCTCCATCGACTTGTTTATGGCAAAGTGAAAAAAAAAAAACAAAAACAAAAAAAAAGTAAAATTTGAATTGCAAGAGTATCTTTTGTGCAAATTATTGCTATATGTGTGTTTGTGTTTCAAGCTTTTTTTGAATTTTTTTTTTTGTTGTGCTCGTCGGACGCTCTCGACGTTATAAGTTTAACATGACTAACCCACATAAACGTCGCCGTGAACATGTTTACCTTCTCATATATAACGCAAATAGTAAGATAAAAAATTATATACACGTATAAAATTGCGTTTAGTTGTTTGCTGGGTTATTGTGTCTGCATATACAGCAAGTAGTAGGATTGTTTTTCTTTCTCTTGTTATTGTTGTTGGTTTTTGGTTTTTGGTTGTTGGTTGTTGGTTTGTTTTTGTAACCAGGGAGGCAGCACCGCACACTCACTCATCATCATCACACTTACAATGTAGAAAGTTTGTGTACGGAATCTTTGTTTGAATAATGAATGAAAAATACTGATGCATGAGTAAATAAAATTCGGTGTGTTACCAGTGCAAGCAAACAAATAGTTTAACGTAATTTTATTCTAGTCTTATAGAGTGCAAGGTTCGCATTTCAGTTCTGCTTTAACTATCTCTTTCGTATCTATTTTATTTTTTTTTTTTGCACACACAAGCTTATACACATACATAAATACACACACACACACATACACACACACACTCTCTCTCTCTCTCTTTCTCTCTGTGTGTTGTGTTACTACATCTCTTCGGTATTTCATTTATTTAACAACAACAGGCGATATATGGAGCGTAGGAATGCATGCATTAATGCTGAAGTATACGCATACGTTTGTTTGTAAGTGAAAGCAATGCGAAGAAATTTACTTTTCATTTGTAACCGCACAGTGTTCATGATCTTCATAAGTATCTTTTGCGAAGTTTCGTTTATCGATATCAATTTACTGTCGAATATGTATATAGATGTGCGCAGTTAAGATGTATAGTTCGATGACGTTCGAATACAATACAAAGAAAAAGACATTCCAAAAGAAAGGAAGGAAGGAAGGAAGAAAGGTCATCCCAAAATTGCGAACATTTATTTATATTGCACTTGGAAGTGCTCCATCGGCAATGTGGATAAGCAAGCGGTTAAGCAATTAGCTAAGAATTGATGAGCTCTTCAATTTTGCAAAACTACTTTTACGTATGTAAAGAATTCTCTTTGTTAAATCAAAAATGGAGAGGAAGAGAAAATGTATAAAATCTTCTCATAGAAAAGGAGAATCAACTGTGTTTATAATTGGCGAGAATATATGTAAATAAGAAAGCGAAAACAAGCACGAGGCGAAAAAAAAAAAAATCACAATATTTTTGACGGTATGTGTTCTGCGAAGATAAAATTATATAAAAACAGAAAAATACTTATATATAAAATCTACCCATAAAAATACTCACTCATACACTTCAAAATGTACATATATATATATATATATATATATATATATATAGACAAGCGCATGTACGTAAATATATTCATATATATATATATCTATAGTAACTTCTATTCGTATATGTTAATGAACTAATGGATGGGAAACACAATCATATTCTTTATGCATATTAAAGTGCCTAGTCTTTCGTATGTGTGCGCATGTGTATGAGTATAAATTTATATGTACGTTCATATAGAGTGTAAGCAAATATGTATTTAATTTCTTGATTTTTTGCAAAGAATCGTATAATGAAAGAGAGAAGGCTATGACCACAATTGCTAGACTGCTGAAACACAAATTTTGATGATCTGCAATGCCCAAAAGTACACGCCACATATATATATATATATTATATTTATATATGTGCATGCATGTATTTGGACACCCACTTTAAACAAGAATACTTTAGCAGAATGCATAATATCGCTGTTTATAGAATTTTAACACATCATATAGTTTCCCATGCTTATTATCGAAGAAGGGATTTTGTTATCCATTTCTAATGGTCAAAGGTGCGTATGTACCAACGTACAGCAGCAGCTTTCGCTTTGATTTGTTGATCTCATTTCAACTACCTGTAGAACTAAATTCTATTATGGTGTTGTTGGCACATATTCTTCTCTAAAATGTGTTGTACTCGTTGAGAGCTTACGAGCGATTTGATAGATGCCTCCTAGATGACTACTTGAGTTTAAGCTGCCGGTAGATAATGACCTTGAAAGCAAGCAATTGATTATCGTATACTTTGATGTTATTTAGTGTCAAATTATTCAAAAGTCGCTCTATCTCTTTTTCTAAGCAAAAGTTATTGGGGACACATGGGACACAGGCAGCCTGCGTGCATGCACTGGGTACCGTATATAAAAAAATTGAGGAAAGTTATTGAGCTTCATAATATAGAAAAAACTTTACTCTCGCCTCCTTTACGAAGAAATACCAAAGTTTGTCGATTGAGACTGTAGAATAGCGATCAAAACGACTAAGGATTTTATTATTATTATGTACATCAAAGAACAGGCAAATAAGACTATCGGCTCTATTATCAAGATGTCCATAGGTTCAATGCAGCTGTCAATCTTAATTACTTTGATCATGAGTACTCCAGCAATAGATAACAAAAGGATGATTAAGAAACTGAGCCTAATCAAGCGTTATCTGGCCCCTAATACGTATTTTCGGAGGCGTTAGAAAAGCATGTAAGCTATAAGCTATATAAGGACGTATGTGTGTCAGTTCGTTGGCTTAGCTAGGATCCGTAACCTGAGATTAGTTAAAGTTAAGTTGTAGATAGATTTATGAAATACCAAAGCTTTTTGCACCTATTAGGTACTCGCGAATCGATAAATTAAATTCTTGTGGGAAGGAAACACAAACAAATCAACAAAGGTCTCGAAACAAAAGTTTGATACCGCTATGCATTTTAAGTGTGAATCTCTATGCTAAAGCATAGAGATTCACATATGTATTTTGAAAAAAGTTTTCCATATATTTCCTTGTAATAGTACAAAGCTGTTTCAGCTGAAAGAGTAAAAATAGTCAATATCTTCTAAATTTGGAAAAATACTACTTTCTGCTTAATCCACCTGAAAAGCCGAAGGCGAGGAATCTCGATTAGCAAGTCAATGGTCGTGGGTTCGAACCTCAAGTGCGGTAGAGTTTTTAATAAAAGCCGATAGCCTTAGATGCTAGTGCGGTTAAGAGTTTAGCCTTAGAATTTATTTCTCTGGCGAAATTAATAATAATAATAATAGTAATAATAATACTTTCTGCTTAAAAGTGAAATCGGGTACATATACTACGATGTAGGTCTTGCTTAAAGCTAATTTTGCGCATTGGACATGTATTTACTAATGGTTCATACTGCCAGTACTATTAGAGATGATCATCAGAGAAATGGGAAATTCAGCATTCATCATTCAGGAACATCAGCATTCTTTATAAAATGAAATGCGATGCAAGGTGTTTGCAGAAAAATAAATATTTATATCGTTTATGTAATTATATGCGAAGTGGACTAGCAACGCACACTTATTAATAGACTGTTAGTAAATTCCGCAGTGATTTATTATAATAGCATTTCGTTAGCTTGCAATGAATTTATATTTTTATTACTTTCAATGACATTTAGAGGTTTTTTCGTTGGTTTTTTTTTTTTTTTTTTTTTTAAATAAAATTTTTATCAAGATTTTGGAATATGCTGATGCATGTGATGGATGTACATAACCCATAAAAATACTTAGCTCCATAAATTGCCAACACATTCAAAAAAAGCAAAAAAAAAACAGAGTCGTGTGGGACGAATATCATTTCTTTCTTGACAAACCGGTTATCGGTGATTATTTTGTCATTTCGTTTGTGATAGAAAGGTATATAGGCAAAAGTCTATTCATTCAATTCAATTCAATTTATTCAATCGGTTATTTATTCCCTCATTTCATCTTCTTTCATAGATTCACTCACTCATTTATTGATTCGCTCATTAATTTATTCACTCATTCATTCATTCACTCATTCCTTCATGCATTCATGCATTCACTCACGCAGGTATTATTTGGGTCATTTATCCACTCACGCATTTATGCATCAATTATTCCATTATTCATTCATACATGCATTCATGCGTTTATTAATTCATTCATTGACTCATTGACATTCAATGATTCAGTAAACCATTCACTCAATCACGCATTCGTAATTGCATTCATTCATTCATTTACTCGCTCATTCATTCGTGCAATGAATAATTAATTAATTAATTAAATCACTCAATCAGTTACGCATTCTTTCATTCATTCATTCATTCATTCATTCATTCATTTATACACTCAATCACTTTTTCATTCGTTTATTCAATCACTCACTCATTTGTTTATTCATCCATTCAATCGTTCATTCATTTATTCGTGCAATGATTAATTAATTCATTCATTCATTCATTCACGCGTTCGTTTTCTTTCATTCATTCATTGGATAAATGTTTCATCATTATCCTCCTGAAATTTCCATGGCTGTTTCCTGATTTTCTTTGGCATGCGATAGCATTACCACAACAAGTTTCTGAATACAAATCTATCCATAATGTTCTTTAAGTTGTATCAGAACTATACCCTCTCAAGAAAAGCAGCCCTATATCATAAGATTTCTTTCGGGATGCTTCACTGTTTTTTCAGTACATCTAGTGTGGAATTTTTCTTGCTTCCGCATCTCTCCACTTTTTTTGCCTCCTGGCTTGCACCAATCTTTAATGGCTAAAGCAAAGTCTTTTCTCTTCTGCAAACTAACTTTTCTAAGCAAGAGAACTTTCCGAGCTATTCTTCTTAGTAGTTTGCCACCTAATAAAACTCGACGAACATTTCGGGATGATAGAACATTCCCAATTTCGTTGGAATTCCCTCCGGACGACTTGAAGGGATTTCACCTTGCTAAAATTATAATGCGATTATCGGAAGGAGTTTTTTTATTTGCTACGAGCGTCTCAACACTTTTTTCGGGAGTTTACAGTATGATGATGAAGGTTTATGACCAAACCAATGATGGGGCAAAAAATGTACACGTTTTTGTCTGACTTCGAAGCTGACGACCTAGCCGTCCTCCACCTGTACTACTCGGCCCATCTGATATTATTTCATATTGGATTTCCCTCTGGAGTAATACGATTTCATTTACCTTTAGAACCCAACTTTACTGCAAAAATTTGCAAAACACTTTAGGGTAGACAGTAAATAGATCGCACCTATTTCACGTTTTTTACCTGAAAACAACTTTCTACTACAAGAACTAGCTCACGTGAAGTTCGGGGAATTAATTTTGAGCAGTTCTGCCACGTTGTATGAGCTTTGTGGTAGCTACCTTTCGCAATCTCTACGGCATAGAGCACACATGGGTATATATATGTATCGCAACTTAGGAAGTCTTCCGCCTTTGCTTTAGCTATGAATAAGCATCAATCGTAAATATAGTATGCCGCACCGAAAAATTAACCCGAATAAGTCGACTTGATAGTCGCGCTTCTTAATTGCTGAGCTATGCGGTAGCTCCACTATTTCTTATAAATAGATAAATAAAAAAATATTTTCGAACCTCCCTCCGATAATGATTTTCTTGCAGGCTAAAAAATCATGCTTTATATTCAGATATCAATTAGAATTTCTCGAGTTGTTTTTATTACATCTAGCATCTGCGCTAAAGTGCCGAGAAAATGAAGTTTGAAGTTAAGCTAGCAATTAATGGTAACGAATGCCGTAAATTAATATAATGCCACAGCAATTAGTTGTAATTGCTGGTAATGGTAATCGTTGATGCGTTCTTTTTATACCAATGGATGGAAGGATGAGGTGTCTAACCATTTTACCGTTTTATGGTTTGCAACGCCCAAAAGGAAGCTTGGAAGACACTCACAACGCATATATATTCTTGATCAGTAATAAATTTTGAATCGATTGAAGCATGTCCGCCTGTCGTAAACTTCGAAAATGGAAATATGAAGCTATCGGGTGTGATTTGAGAGATATATTGGAAAGTATTGCATGAAAGTGAATTTTGAAAATAAACTAAATCGGTTGAAGAATACTCCTATAGTACTACATAAAGTCGGGACACGTCTGCTTTTTAAAAGCGCTAAAAAGTACTAAAAAATTGCGAACATATATATTCTACGGGCGGTGTTGTGGCACCTGTACAAAAATGGCAGCATTTGGCCACGCCTATTTAATTGCGTTCAATTTTATTTTTATTTTTTCAAAACCTTTAAAACTAAGGCGCATTTGGAAGCTTCGAAAACCCCATAAGGTATACAAATTCTTGGACGGTTTCAAATTCGGTACGCACCTAAGCATGTTCGTGCCTTCGTCTGTCTATCTATGCAATTGTGTAGTATCTTTGATAAACATTATCCCATTGCCGCAAATGAATATATCACCTTCAGATTGACAAAAGAATTTAGAAATTATCCACACTTTGCAAAAAACAAGCCCACAACACCCACACGTCCATGTAAGGAAACCCGTGAACAACTTCGTTCTCCGTGTTTTCCGTTTGTTACTCACAAGCCACAATACATATACAGTAAATAAATTTCCACTTCTGGTTTGCCAATAGAAAAGGATCAGCCAACCGTATCCAACCCAATATTATAGGATTTGAAAATTTAATTCTTCTCCTTTTTTCTAGGATAACGATGATGCGTGCAAAAGATTCGGTCACGACTGAATATAATTTTCTTGCTTGTCACTAATTGAAGACCATTACCGTTACATCGATAAGGGCTTCTCAAGCGCTTTCCCTTTGCAAGGGAAATTCTGGAATTGAAGAATGACAATCGGAATGTGAAAGACGCTCTTATTATTCTTCCTGCTGCGTGGAAATATTTCTCTTTCCGATTATTAATTATAGACTTTTGAAATGTTCTTTACTCGTTCTTTTTTTATCTATAAAGTGTTTTATATATATGTTATGTCGCCGTGCCTGCACTTGCATTTTGCGCTTATTTGCTTTTTCGTTCATATGTCACAGTCTGTACGTAAATAATGTATGCAGTTGTTGTTTTATTTCTTTATTTTTTTTTTTTTGTTTTTACTTTGTTCATACACGAGCCCACAATATTTTTATTGCGTTATGTTTGTGTGTATGTTTGTGTGTGTATGTGTATGTATGTATGCATGCATCGTGTTATGAAAATGTAAATAAATAAATAAATAAATAAATAAGGGGGAAGTGCATTGAACTCTAAATGCAATCTAAATTCAATTATTGTCTAAATTATTTAATATACAAAAAATTTTTCATTTTCTATACGCAGCACAGAAGCAGGCAGAATCAATCTAATCTTCTTTTATTAGATTATTGTAGAAGTTAATAATATTAATAATAATATTAATAAATTTTATTAATATTATTATTAATATTATTAACTTCTACAATAATCTAATAAAAGAAGATTAGATTGATTCTGCCTGCTTCTGTGCTGCGTATAGAAAATGAAAA
>NW_024006379.1:0-23708 GCF_014805625.2 Glossina fuscipes | reverse complement strand
ATTATTATATAATTTATGCTATTAAAAATTTTGTAATTTTTTTAAAAACAAAAATACAATAGAGACGAATAAGGAGAAGATATCATTGTTAGCCATTAAATGTATTTTTACATTTATTCTGTTGTTGTTAGGCGAGATTTTGGGAGAATTTTTCTGATAAAGAGCAGCTCGGTTCATATTTGCAATGCATGACAAGTCACATATTTGTTAAGTTATTAATACACACACTTAGCTTATAATTTATTTTTATTATTGTTTTTTGCATTGCATTTTTAAATTAATGGAATTTTGTATAAACGCCAAAGCCCGTAGTTAGAGTTGCCACCTGTACAGATTTTTATGTTTCACATACGAAGAGCGTACGTATATTTACGCTATTGAATGGCACATAGCCCATTTACAGGGCAACTCATTGTCATCTAGAAAAGTACAATTTTCACCTGACAAAGATGTGTTACTATAGGCATTTCCAGATTAGTAACGTAATAAGGTACTAACCAAGGCCGGGGCTTTTTTTTTCCGGTTAAAGTGCAATTCGATATTTATGCCATGAATGCTCTCCCTTTACTCAGGTTTACGTACTACCAAGGTGACGTAAATGTGTCGCTCGAGATGCATGACAAAAGCGTGGTTTACATAGCTCTCATAGCGCTAGAAGATCTTTGTTCCAAGCAACTTTTCCACATATTTGACAAAACTATAATATTCTTCATCAGTCGGTGATGGGCACAGGCATAGGGTGTTTTTTTTTTGCGGAGACAAGGGTCATCCCCATATTTAATTAATATGATAAAACTAAAGGAGTGTTTTAAAAAAAGAAAATCTAAACTCACGCCCATATATATATAATACATAATACACACATGAATTGTTAAGCATTGTTAGAAGTGAACGGGGAATTTCCGAAGGGGTAAAAGATTTTAAAGTTCGCATTTGCAAATTTTGATTAACAAAAGAGTTTATGAGCGGATGCCACGTAGCTAATTAGGCATTCAATTAATTTTAATATTCTTCCTAAATGTCTGACGATGCATTCCGAATTCCAGCACACTGTTATCACTTGTTAAATATGCTTCAACCCAATGGACATATCTGCCTCTTCATTGCCAGATATGAAAGCCAAAAGAAGCTAAAGTTGGTCGTGGTTATGTATAGATTTTTTTCTTCTTGATTGACGTGATAAACAATAAATTCAGCAAACATAAAATTTAACTAAAGCAAAAAATAAAGATCTTTATCGTAGCTGTCCTTCTAATCACGCAAAATTTATAAAATGTTTTTTTTTTTTTGTTTTATTATACTTTAATGTTATCTTCATCTACTGTTTAGTAAGAAAAGAAATAAAATGTTATCAAACTCTGGTATCATTTAACTGGAAACTACTGTGTCAGTTAAATAACGACAGGAAAATATATAAAACGTAAATAAAACAAGAAATCAGGTCAGAGACCCATTAACACAATAAAACAAAAAAAAAAAATCATTTTCTAAATGTTTATTACAGCTGAGCGCAGAAAAGAAATAGTATCAAGCGCTACTGGCTAAAATTTCTCTACCCCTAGAATCTACCTACCGATCTACAATAATGACTCATTACATTCTAAACGCAAATATTTTCTATATTCTCAAGCACTAATTTCGTATATATATATATATATATATATATGTTTGTGTGTATATTTACAAATGAGAGGGGAAATGAATAAAGCCACTTTGTATAGCCAAGTGATAATGAACTGTAAAAGCTCATAAATGTTTCTATAAGAAAGATTGTACATGTGTAGGTTTTGTTTTTATTGCTGTTAAAGAGAGCGAGAGAGAGAGAGAGTGAAAAAAAACAGAATCATCTATTTTTATGACAAGTGAGTATTGTTATTATGAAAGGCGAGAGAAAAAAAAATTGATATAACGTTTTTTAATCTTATTTAATATTTTTATACAATTTCTCCACAAGGACACAGTTTCATGCGAAATCCAGATATAGAACAATTTTAATGAATTTTTTTTTTTTTTTTTTTTTTTTTTTTAGAAAATTATCTATAAAAATGTGGGAGATCTGGAGATATCTGCCGAACGACTTGAATACATTTTTTTTTAGAATATTATCTGCAAGAATGTCGAAGATCTCGAGATATCCGCCCCCCCTCTCTCTTATCTGTTTGGTATTTGATCGTGTATTTCATTGCATACAACAGTTCTGTGGAATCATATTCGCTTTAAAAAATTTCCTTAAGATAATTAATTAAATAGTGTATAATATGCCGGATTCTGTGACTTTTGAATAACCATGAAAGGCAAGAGGAGGGAAACGCGGCATATCTTTATTGATTTCGAATCTTATCCTCACTAGAAGATATATATATATATAAATATTCTTGTTTGGTATGGCGTTTTAATAAATTTAAAAATATTGTCCTACTTCCGTTGTGCTTTCGCTTGCAGCATTTCGTATCCGTTGGCGACTATGTAATACTTACGCGTATATGTTGTTCGTATAACTTTTCAACATTAGGGCATATAAAAAGTTATTGCGGTTTTTTTCCGCAGTAAGGTGTCAATGCCTATATATCGAGCAACACTCGCCTGATTATCTTAAACGAACATGCGCTTGAAAGGAAACATGTCAGTTTACATTTTTTGTGCAGATAGTTTTCTAAATTTTTGCTCGTCTAAAAAGTTACATTGACTTGGAATTGGATGAAATATCTGAAGAAATACACTATCTGATGGTTTTTCACTATAAAAAAAGGTAAAGCATACAAAAATGTGACGAAAAATTTATGAAGTGTACGGTGTAAGAATGATGTGAGTAAACGAAGGACCCAGGAATGGTAGCGGTTTACTCGATTACGTTCCGGAAATTTCGATCTCAAAGATGCAAGTCGATGAAATTTTGCAACTGGGGGAGTAAGACGAGGAATAAGCAAGGCACTAAACATCAACCACTCTGACACTTTGGAATCATTTGAAAAGAGCAGGCTTGAAGAAGGAGCTCTAAACCGCAAAGAAGAAACCGCAAAGACTTTTTATATGACCCATGGTGTGTGCAAGTGTTCACTTTGAGTCAACGAGCATTGGCAAGAATATAAATTCAAAAAATCAGGCAGTATGTTACGCATTGTTTAGTCACTTCAAGACGTTTCGGATTAGACCAGATAGTAGTGCTATTTGGGGGTAAAACTCTCCATCGATTGATTTTTATTCAAATAGTGCCAGAGAAATATTTACTCCCTTGTGAAAGTAGTGCAAGTACAAGCGTCAATTTATTCGGCTATCAATTGATGACAATTGTCGTAAAAAGCTTCATCACGCGAATTTTACATTTTCATCTACAAATATCCTTAAACTATTAAAATTAATACAGAAGGAGCCATACCAGCCAACCAATGATATAAGAATTTTAGTTTTGCCTGCATATCGAGTCACAAAATTTGATTTCAATCGTGTAATCTTTCCGTTCACAGCCATTACGTTACATAGTAGTGATTAGAAAGCAACGGTGATTACGCTACGCGAAGAAGGGCTGCAACTAAGTCTTATTATATTCGTCGAAGTTGCGGCGAGACAAAATTCTTGTTTCACTATTTAAAAGCTAACATTAAATGGCAAATGCATTTAACAAACGCTAACAGCCGCATTTGTCACTGTCTATTGTGAAATAACACACATGTCAATCTTTTTTGTCGAGCTGCCGACCTCGTTTCTTCTTTTTTTTTCTTTTTACCTTTTTTTACATACACGATAGAAAATTTGGAGATGTATTGAGTTCCACAAAATGTTTGCGACATCCAGAAGATATGTTCACAAATGCTATGGGGTGTTTATTATCTGAATCGATTTAGGCAAGCCTGCCCGCCCGTCAGCCAGTGCATATGTAATAGACATTTTCCCAGTCACAAAAGCCAAGATATCGCTATCAAATTTGGCAAAGGATTTGCTATTTAACCAATTTAGTATTAGGAATGGACTAAGCTGATCAAAGTCGGTCAAGGACACATACAGTGGAATATACAATATCGATGTTATTTTCTATAATGTCACAGTCTAAACTTTAATTTTGATAGTGTCGTTTCATTCGCCTGAATAAATTAATAGATTGTAACCAAAAAAAAAAAAAAAAAAAAAATAAGTTGAGGGTTTTTTGCTCACTATTCATAATCTACTTATCACGACGGTAAAGATGTGTGTGTTTTTTTGTCCTTGGGTGATCCTACAGTAACTGTAGACTTAAGAGAAAAAGAGTACGGAACATCTAAGTCATATCTACAGATATTATGGAATGTCCAAATTTCATTCTTTCGATTTTGTTTTTTTAGTTTTCTTTTAAGTAATGGGACGTGAGTATAAAGTATTCGTCTAAAGCCGGGGATAATTCTCTCTCTTATTTATTTTTCTTTTGCTATAAACTCTTAAATTTACAAATATTGAGAATTGGTCCAGACGGTGACAATATACCCCCTAGCATGAGTCTAAAGCTCTAGTAAGCTCCCAGAGATAGTTAGTATTTTCTCTTACCTACTTTTTTTTTTTTTTACTAAAACTCTTTAATTTACAAATATTGAGAATTGGCATATGGTCCAGATGGTGACAGCATACTCTTTATAAGCGTAAGCCCAAAGCTCTAGTAAGCTCGTATAGCTATAGAAGACGTTATAATGGTGCCATAGTTTATCCTACCCGTAATGCACTCGGAATTTTCAAAGTCACAAAATTTGATCGCGAAATTTGAAGCGGACAGGCTTATTCGAGTTGCGATAGTTCAATCTGGGAAAGTTCAAAATGGGAGCGCTATGTGTACAATAGTATAAAACCTGGAACAAAGTTCGAAAAAAAATAGATATGCCGGATGCTGGATACCACATAATCAGAATATTTCAAAGTAAAACCAAGTGATGCTTACACTAATTATACCCGGTTGTGTGCAGGCGGTTCCATTCATGTAAATAAATCAGCATATCATATGGCTGCTGAAGCGTTTGATCAAATATTATAGTTTCTATGTACGTACATAGGTATATACATAAATATTTATATATATATATATATATATATACATATTTGTATATAAATGTAAATATGTATACGGATATGTTTATTATCAGCATATAAATAAATGAATTCATGCGTTTACATATATAAAACTCTGAACAAATTTAATGAAAATATTTATGTATACACATATACACACAATATAATCAAAGCATCCACCATATTACATACATAGCATAGACGAAGGCAACCCATAAGGGAAACCCGAAAAATAACGAAAACAAACCAGCCAGACAAAAAGTATGAGTAACAGGGGGTTTAAGAGTGAATAGCTTATGGTGGGTCAGGGTGGCAAAATTTATGTCTATGCTGGTGTTGTTGTTAAAACAGCTTGCCTCTCAGCTTTTTTTTTTCTTTCTTTTTTTTTTTTTTTTGTAGATGAAGGGCACACCAGCATCAATAATGTCCGCGTCTCACTGCATAGTACAAGGGTCACCGAAGAAGAATCTTATATACTAAGACAAGATACGTACAAAAATCTAGTTATATATGAATGCTTAACATAGGTTAAAGGCCTTGTTCTTTTTTTATCTGTGCTTTTTTTTTTTGTTTGAAAATAAATTCGTGTACCTTCACCTACATAAGTTCTCTTCTTTTTTTTTTTTTTATCAGCTTTTCATATATACACGTATATAGTAATTTTTTCGCAACCTGTGTATTCACTGCAAAAACCCTGACGGAGAAAAGTGCCGTCTTAGTCTACATATATATATATATATACATGCATATGTATTTGGGCATATATATGTATATATATCTATATATGTGTATTCTACATACGTCACAGACACTGGCTGCGCACTACGTGTACATAGTGCTGCTGCTATTGCTACTACTGGTGACGGTGGTGGTAATGACTGTGTGTAAATGTATTGATTGAGAACCTTGACCCCAATTTAACTTCATTCGTTTTTAACGTCAACGCAGCAACAGTAACAGCAATCGTTATATATATATATATATATATATATGTATATGTATATACATTTTTTGTTTATTCCCTTTTCATTGTTTTTCAGTTACTACAAACATACGCATTGCTGTTCGTTCCACTTGATATACAAAAAGCTTGTAAATATATATATACATTTGTATGTGTATATGTTTGTCGATATGGTGGCATACATTTCTCATTTTTACATACGCACAATTTGTCAATGATAATTATCGTTTACATTTAAATATTATATTTTAAGGCATTTGTCATTGCTGTTGTTGTTTTCATTGAACTGAACGGACACACGAAGTTGTTTTGAGAGTATATTGAGCTTTAACTTACATTAATGGACACACTGACGTTAATTGTATTCAAATCTGAAGTTCATGACCTTGAAGCGACCTTGGCTTGTTAATGCAATCATCGTATATTGAAATTAAATAGAAGAACTACATATAAATACGATAGTGGACGTAGCCAACGATATTTGGAAAAAAAATTCAATTGGCGAGAACGGTAAAATACGCTAACATTTCGGATCGATCTACAGAGCTTATAACAGCCTTAATTATTTATCGCATTATAATAAATCCTCAAATTGTCTGATAAAGGCATCCCTAACTACTACTACTTCAATATTTAAAACTTAACGGATTTTAATTTCTAAATGATTTCTAATGTTATTTAGCTAACAGGGGAGGAGCTCGGGAACCTATGGTAGGTCCTGAATCGTTTTGTGGCGTACCAAGAAGCCACATTAACAGGCTGGTATCGCAATGGGCGCAGAAAAGGGCACATCGGATTGTCGATCCAATGTGCAGTACAATGGCAAGCAAAAAGATTCATAAAATCTTCCGGTAGGGCACACAAATAAGGAGCGGGCTTCTACACGGGCCATAATTTCCTCAGGTACCATCTGAAAAGCGTGGGTATATTTGATACCGATTCATACAGATTCTGCCGAAAGAGGAGTGAACTGTCCTATCATATTCTATGTGAATGTGAGGCCATCTGCAGTATCAGACATCAAGTCTTTGGCTAGCACTTTACTATGCCGAACATGGTATGGTGCTCCGATCCAAAGAATGTGGGCGGGATTCGCAAAAAATCCTATAGCCGGAGGGCTAGGGGCATAGGCATATACAATAGATCATCTAAGTCGCGATACATCTTGCCCACGTAAATAATAATAAGAATAATGTATAAAAAAGATACAAAGCAAATTCGAATATTTTTCGTTTGGTAGGAGATTTGAAATTAAATTATTTCAACTACTGGAGGCTTAGCGAAGCGCAGAGGACTATTTTGGCATAAATATTATTTCAAAAAAGAGTTTTGAAATAAGTTGTTGGGCTTCTTTTATCACCTCATCTTTACAAAAATCCAAACTTTGATCCGAAAATGATTTCTTATCAGTTAATTAATACTCCTACAATTAAAGAGCCAACAACAGCTTAGCGATTTTGCCCTGCAGAAGAAACTCTAAAATATTGACTTTATTGCTCTTTGGAGAGAGAGTGTGTTTTTCACGAAATGACGCCATTCGAATTTAGAAAATTTGTTTTCTTATCAGAATCTTATTATTATTAACATATTTACCTCATCAAGTACTAAGTAAGTTAAACTTTGTTGCCAAACGAAAGCTTGCTTTTAATGAGAACACTTGTAGGGAAGGACGCCAAACAACAAATGTACGTGGCCTAAATTTGCTTCGGTTGATTTTCATCAAAAAATACATTTATTTCACTTTCACTGAATAACAAAATTATATTGATGGTTAACAAAATGATTGAGAAGTACTCAACCATTTTGCTACACCTCTTCTTGATTGGCGTAGATTTTGCTCCAATATCGCCTTTAAAAGGTTGTCGTCAAAGTGGGTTCGTCTTTTAAGGTCGTACCTCCAGAACGGAGTTTTGCAAGTCAATTTCTGACCACCCGATTACTTATCAGTCCGTTATTGTATACGCTACATATTTTTTCAATTGTCACCTTAGCGCTCTTGCCTTGTCGAATATGCACTTTTTGACCCACCACCATTTCAGAGGTTAAGCAAAACAGTTGAACATAACATGCACCACATAAAACAGTTGACAGAAGACTAACTGAGAAGATTAACAAACAAAAACTCGTTTGCTTCGGTGGGCAAATACGAAAAATAAATTCTACCTAACTGCATTGGAAGTTACTTATCACTCGACCTCATCTATTCTGCAATGTGTATTGCTGTGTGTGTGTGTGTGTGTGTGTGTTCCAAAATTGCAACAAACTTAAAGCGGCTTCGCGGTTATAAAGAAGCTGGCAGAAGACTAACTGATTCCTCATCTACATGGTGAAAACAAAACCTCCTTTCTTTCGGTGACTTAAAGTGAGTAAATATGAACAATGGATTCTATCTACCTGCTTCGGAAGTTACTTATACCTCGATCTTATACTAAAAGTTAGACGCTTTTTCCATACAAAGGCTTACTTTTCCGAGGATAGCTAACTTTACGGGACCGGAGGGGTGGGCGGTTGGGAAGACTCCCGTCCTATCCTAACTTTTCAAAACGATTTCATTTATAATACCGAAATACTATTGCCTAGTGATGTTTTCTCAAATTAATTCCATTTTCATTAAAAACATATGTCCTTCGGCCAGAAAATATGAGTGCATCAAAAGTTACTATATACAGATTGAATACAGGAATTTATGAATGGACCGACCGACAAGCGGATGGATGTGAATGTTCTGATCAAAATTGGGTCTACCTTCATCCAGACAAACTTAATATTTGTTGACATCTCACAAGGGCGTGATCTGGCAAGATAGATATAAGTAAAATGTCGGGACGTTCTAAAGCCAAACATAATGAATGATATTTTTCAGGTTAAAATTCAATTTATAAATGTCATTAATATTATATGAAAAATAATCAAAATAAAAAAGCGTATCCAACATATTTATTTTACTTATGTGTGTGTGTGTGTCAATATAAAAAAAAATAAAAATTCATAAATAAAATTGTGAAATTACTGGAATTATTTATTATTTGCAATCGCTTTAATTTTTTGCGTTCCTTTATTATTATTATTATTATTGCCGTTGTTGTTGTTGTTGTTGTCGCTATTGTTGTATTACTGTTTTATGTGGCCTTGAAAACAAACAATAACCTTTAACTCGGAATAAATACAATAAAATGCGCAAAGTTTATCGTACAATTTTTCTTCTTCTTTTTTTTTTTTTTTTTTTTTGAACAGATTTCATATTAACATCAGCAGAGAGATATGCAGAGGCATGTGTATGCGTGCATTTAGGTCTGTGTACTTTCTTTTCTCTTTCTGATTATTACTGTATTCATACATACATACATACATATATATATATATATGTATATGAATAGATTTTTAATACTGAACGAATACTCAATCATTTATTTATCACCACTACTAATGCGTCGTTCGAATGTTTGTTAGTTTAACCTGAACAGAGCACAAAAAAAAAAAAAACAAAGTATGGCATCATATTTGCACTGATCAAACCCCGTTATTTAGAATCTCAATTAACTAAATTAAATTATCATTTAAATATTAACAAAAATTATTCTATTTTTAAAACAATTTGAATAAAATTTGTACAATTATTAATGTTAGGTTATCTATCAATTCGAATAAATTGAAAAAAAAAAAAAAAAAATCGGAATTTATGTGCGATAGTTGTTGTTATTGTTATTTCATTATTATAATTATATATTTGATTTGCAGCGAAGCTTTACGAGTCTCGTTTTTTTTTTTTACTTTTTCTTGGCTTTCATTGCTTTTTGCTCATAAATTAATCATCAAAATATGTTAGATTTTCTCTTCACTTGTAACTTTCACTTGCCAACTCTCAGAGGTTCAAACAATAAACAGCTTTGGCGTAAATTGCACCAAGTTGGATTCAAGGATACTGAAAATTTAAGTCTTAAGTGCTGCCAATTATCATTTTCTCGAATCACTGCTAAATATTGACCAAACCTCGTGTGACTGTTATGAGCTGCTCCTCTCTTTTCGCGGGATAATTATGTGGGAACTTTTAGCGGCATTTGTTAAAAGCAAGCCTAATGTGTTTGGAGTGCATGGTTTCCCTCTTAGGTTCTTAGGTTTGATGCTCATATATATTATATACTATTAACCACTCTCTTACAAAATCCAAAGTTTCGCTTGGGCTGAAAATATGCTCACATTATTCCTATCAAGAAAGGCGGTAAGTCATGTGAACCCCCGGAACTCAAGCCGCATTCAATTTTGCCTATTCTCTCGGAGGTCGTTGAACATATAGTTAAGGAACAAATTATCCAGCACCCCACTCTCTAAGACTCAGCGTGGTTTTCGAAAAGATTGTTAGAAAAGATTCAATGGGACATACAGTAAGCGACAAATATATCTCGGTGTTATTGTCGCTAAATCTAACTAAGATCTTTGATAGGGTGTCGCATGTACTTTTTGTGAGGAATTTTGACTTTTCGAAATCAGCCCTACCTCTCAGATCGTTTACAATCAAATCTATCAGGTCTGAGCTTGAGTTAAAAGTGCGAAATGTGTCTCAGAACTCGATCATTGGCCCTTCGCTTTTCACGGTGTGCGTGAATGATTTCTTTGATATATTTGACCTAGCTTTGCGTACGGCCTACGAATTTGCTGATCATTTGCAAATTTTATTTGGGAGGATATGAAGCTAACATTGGCGTCCATTTGAACTACATTTCCCGTTGCGTGGCTGCGAATAGACTTGAGGTGAATTGGGTTAAAACGTTCGCGATAATGTGTCGACCCCCGAACGTATATCTGAATGTTGCTTTTAGGGTAGATGGTGTCAATGTTGAAATAGCTTGAATGCTTGGGGGCAATTATCGATGATAAGTTATGACTTGTGCTTTTGGGTCAATTTCGTGCTTAGAAAGTTTTATTCTTTGAATGGCTGTAGGTCCATTCAAATCAAAATTATGCCACTTATAATTTATGCCGTAGAAATTTATAGTTCCACGAACACTGCAAACTTCAGGAAATTGAGACTACATATATGTATTCTGTTTGAGGCAGTATGACCATTATCCAGGTTATGTTCAATGGTTTCTAGATTGATCTTTCGTTAATTTTATTAAAGTTGGACTTCTTCTAAACTTCTACAGCATTATCTTACGGTAAGAGCCGAAGCATTTTTATAATTTCTTTTCCTTTAGTAGATCTGTGCGCAAAAATCTTCTGTTGATTCCTCGAGTTACGTGCTCTTTGGCCAGATCCTTTCAGTTAAGAGTCATATGAGCTTATAATTCCCTACCTAGGGAGTTGCGGCAATTTAGATGCTCTTAACTCACTTACAAAGGAAGTCTTTTAACCTTCGCCGCTTATAATAATAAGATTAGCTAGTTACTTAGCACTGGGACGGGGGTATGGTTGTCGTATTCCTTTCATACAAGTCCAGTTACCTTGGTGGTTCCTATTTCTTTTTTATTTTCATTTTTTTTTTTTTTATTCTCTTTACCTTCAATTTTCTTTTCTTCTCTGTTTAAGAACATTTTGTATTATTATACTTTATTATTGCATCTATGGTAGACATTGTAATCTATTATAATAAGCCTTAATGGCTTTGAGGTTACCTAAGCGTCAATAAATAAATGAATAAAAGGAAAGATTACAAGGAATACACAAACATTTTTCTTTAGCGACAGAGTGACGGTGGTTTTCTCATATCAAAGTCCTGTCTGCTCACTTTCGTCCTTTCCATAAATAGGACCATATGTGATACTCACACATTTCATGCTTGCTAAGTAGAATTTACTTAATGGAAATGCAAAAAAAAATTACGTCAGGAATTGAAAACAAAAAAAAAAAGAAAAAGAAAAGCAAATAAGTCGCACATGCTTGTTCAAGACCCCTAACCTATAAGACAACATATATATACGTTGGGCGGCCTATATACGTGAGAATTTATTCATGCGATTTCTTGTAAGCTGCTTAATATCTCTTACAACAAACACGAGTTTACACCTCCGCTAGAAAAAAAATATTGATAGATGTCGTAAAAACTTGGAAAGACTTTGTAAATTAGTTTCACGCATGTACGAAGGCATGTTAGGTTATTCCGCATCAAGGCCAGGCCATGACAGTCGCATAGAGGTCTGTGTTCTTAATGATTGGCCTTAAAATTGGGAATTATTGCTTCATTATTATCAAATTCTCCGTGCCTTACGCGACGAACATTTAGATCAATTAAGGCAAAAATATATGCTGAGCTTGCAATTTAGAAGAAGATAAACTCCAATTCTTTGTATGATACAAAACGGGCGATTGTAACACAAAGCTCTCTCTCTTTCTCTCTTTCTCTGACTAGTAATCAAAATTCACACGCGCATCGTAGAGAGAAGGAACAGAAGGAATATAGCGATCGGCCAAGTAGAAAAATCTTCAACTAATGTTTTATGTTTTTAACTATTATTATTATATCTATATAAACACGTTCTCATTTACATAGTAATATTATTCCTCTCCAAACATGTTCAACATTCCGTCACGTTTAATAACTTTCATAGCCACATCCCTAATGGTATACAAAACTCAAAGCGACTCAAACATTAACGCAGCGTTTCTGGCCACTTTTTGGTCGTCATGTTCGTAGGCATGGTTCGTCTTTGCTCACGATCAATTTGCTTTCAAAGGGGTAACGAGTGAGCACATATTGTGCTCTCTTACCTCCACAAGACTTTACATTGTCCATTTTTGGCTTTGTCCGAAATTCAACCATGAATCGGGAAACATACTTTCAGTTAGAATACTAGATTAGAAAAAATTACTGGCCGGCTGCCATGTGGGCGACCTTTGCAAATTTTTTTTGGGCGCTTGTCAATGACACCAGATACTATCTTAGATAATGAAATACTAAGAAAACCAAGGCTTACGAGGCTACCCAATATTATTTCAGTTGTACTAACTGGCTGGAAACGCCTGCGATGTGTACCAGAGTTAGTGAAGAAGAGTTCATTAAACAAAATTTAGGAAGTATTTTTCAATAATAAGATCGCACCCATTTCATTCACTGCCTGTGAAGTGAACGAACATGAAAGATACAGTTTCCCGGCATTTTTCAACAAAGTCCCAGATTCCGTATGCTGTTAACTTTTCTAATCGAAAGACACGTCGCATACGTATCAGTAGGAAAATGGAATCAATTAAGGTATGCCTCTCTGTCGATCTGTTCCATTATTCCAAAATACTTTGATTCACTTGAGTGACTGAGTAGATTAAGTATCTCGACGAACAACTCAATGGTCGTGAGGTTCAAATCTCAAGGGCGATAGAGGCCAATAGCCTCAGACGCTAGTGCTTTAAGCGTACTTTAGTCATTGAATTTATTTCTCTGACTTAATTAATTATGATAACAAAATTAACTACGATTTCAAATAAAGTAAAAAATCATTTAAACCGCGCGCATCTAACAAATATTTCAATAGCAAAAATCCACTGCTCAATGCTTTCACTGGAGAACTAACCGCCCCCATTTTTGAGCCTATTATATATTCTACATATTACATTTCAGTTGTTTCATGCACAATCATACAAGCATACATAATCAGTTGTCTTCTATTGTTACAATAACCTTACATCACTCTACTCTTACATAATATGTTACATTTACGGAGAATGCAGCATTGTAGATAACTTCTCTATTGTCAAGTATACATTTAAAAGCTTACAAAAAAAAGAATGTGAGAATGTAAGAAGGTGTGTGTGTGTGTGTGTGTACATATGTTGTAAACGTGTCCAAACACCGTCTATTATTTATTTTCTTTCAATTTCACTTTAGATTCATCTTAGACGCTTTCGTATATGACCCGAAGATAAGCGTTAAAATTGCATGCATGATGGCACCTATACACGCTATAACATGTCTACGCTAACTACGCTGACGCTTTAACGCATACACACATGTATTATTATTCTTGTTGATTTTTTCATTTCGCTTCATTTCTATTCTTATACCCTATATTACTTGTGTTATATTAAGCGTGTCAGGAAGACTTGAGATAGACCTCACTTTTATTATAATGATCGATTCAGAATTACTTTCTAAACCTATGCACAAGAAAGAAGATACTCCAAGTTACGTTTTCACGAATCTAATAGCTGGAAAAGCCCAAGTACTGGAGAGTAACGGTAACGGAATTTTTTATACGCAGACGGCTCACAATCTTCTGGTCTGCCACCTGCTTGTACCGTAGTAGATACTTCAGAACTGGTTGCTCCCAATCACGAAGGTACTTCAATTTGCAGAACTGAAGCCAGAGCTATCCTTCACGCTGCGAACCTTTCCCACAAAAACAAACTCAAAACCGTCTTTGTTACCGACAGTTTGCCTGTATTACAAGCTATTCGGAACCCTTCGAAATCAAGATGGAGCACCATCAACAAATTAAGAAATATAATTACTATACCCGACGGAAAAATTAAAATGTTATGGGTACGAAGTCACATCGGTTTATGGGAAAATGAGCAGGCTGATCGAGCGGCGAAGTATGCTGCTTCTGCATCTCTGATTATGGATGTTGTCATGGAAAAGTTGGATCTTCAAAGATACATTGGAAGAAAAGTTAAAGAGAAAATTGCAGAAAGAAATCTACAATACCACCATCAGACACTACTCTTCTATTAACCCTCAATTAGCTCCAAGTTTATATCCAACAATTGTTGAACACATCAAGATCCCAACATTTTCGAGAATTCGCCTTGGTCATATAATTGCAACACACCAATGCATCTTGAAGAAGTCTTCTTCCCCAATCGACAATTGTGGACAAATGCTCACTATAAAGCACATTCTCCGTGGCAGCCTTAACTTTTCCTTGGCTAGAAATCTATGACTAATCCTATGGACATTCTACAATCTGCAAGCTACGGAACAGAATGTCAATACAATAAATTACTTTATCAAAACTACTAGGCTCAATACCTAATGTGCTTTTATAAATTAGAGCCGATAGCCTGCGTTGCTAGTGCTCAATGTCTTGTTTTTTAGTCTAAGAATTTATTTCATTAGTCTACAATTATAATAATAATAATAATAATAATAATAATAGATCTGATTTGATCAAATCCGGTAGTTCCGTCCGCAACATTAAGCCATTTCATTGTTTAGAAATCTTACAACAAAGTTTTTAATTTTTTATTTTCACACATTTCACTAATGCCTAATAAACCCTGACCTTAGAGTTCAGTCCGTTTCGTTCCGTTCTGTTTTTAACATTCAAAAATATGCCAAAATATATTGATATTGGCCTACCGAGAATAAAATATATTGATATATTTATATGAATGTATAAATAACGGTTTGTCGAAATATTCTATGCGAAGATGTACCAATAGATAAAACTGTCATTCTGGCAATTAACAAATAAAATTTCGCATTTATAAAAATGGAAAGAGTGTATGCTAAGGTGCTGACGTTGACGATGGACCGAATTCATCGACCACGTCCCACAGCACGTATTATGCAGTGTATGTTAAGGTAGTGCGGAATCATGTAACACGCAGATAGACTCACCACCTTTTATTACACCGTTCGATTCAGAATCATAATTTAAATTTATCTAAATATGTCCGTCTGTGCACGTAAATTTGTGTTCAGGCCACAGGTCGCCAGCTTCGAGATATTTTGATGAAATTTGCTACAGTAACGTGTTTTCACCCAACGACGAAAACTATCGGTCCGCTTGCTCGCCCTATCCTGAAATGTCTTTATACAGGAAAAAAATTTTGACTTGCAAAATTTCTCGGCAAAGTGCCTAAGTTTAGATCGGGTGGGGCAATTTTTGAATCCCCTCTCATATAACAAAAGCTGAAGTTCATACGACAAAAAGGTATAATTCCCAATGCTTCATGATGAAACTCATGTAATAGTAGTAATTTGATATGAAAAATGATATAGAAATCATTTCAATTTTTGAATCTCCTTGGCACAAGTACACTAACGGAACGCACAACTCTATTTGCAGAGACGACTAATTTTTAATATACTATCCGAGAATAGTATGGTTATATAAAAACAAAGTACAATTTTGGTGTTCCATGGCAAAAAAGAGAGTTGTATTAGACAGTGTGGTGCAGGGTATTTAATGGTCGGCCTAGTTCGACTATAATGTTTTCATTGGGGATTTTTATAAAATATTTACGCTTACCTGTCTACATATTCTGGTAATTCATTATTAAATTTCTGAGGTCAAACCACCTCCTAATATTCTATTAATGGAATTAAAGCAATTTCAATAGAGATAGCATTCATTCATAATGAAAAGTTTGTAATTTAATGAAGACAGCATCGATAATGTAAAATTTACTATGACGATTTCATAAATTCTAATTTTACCTCAGGAAAAAGAGAAAACAAAAACATTTATTATTGCTATTAAAAGAATTCATTCAACGAGCTTTGGGAATCTAATGTGCATAACACACACACACACACACACATAATTACAATAAACAATAATAAACAAAATATTAAAATAAATAAATAAAGCATGTAGTGAAGCAACCGCGTTCAAGGTCACGTTGAAATTTCTTCTCTTATTTCTTCATTATTTACATAAGCAATTTTTGCGTACTTCCAACACAAAACGCATAACGTCTTTGTTTTACTATTAAATTTCACAAATCAAACATAATAAAAACAATAGAATTAGATTTCAGCAAATCAATGGGATTATGTCCTAATCTATTGCAAGTGTTGCTAAGAACATCACGTTGAATAAACAGGATTTATGGAAAAAGAGTAAAAGCATTACAAAGCTGTAAGCAAACACAAATTTATAATAATGCGAAGGGATTGCCGAACTTAATCAAACATGCAGCTCCGAGGGAATAATATTTATAAATAATTCATTCAAGTATTTAATATACTAAGTATATATATATATATATATATATATATATATATATTATTATTAGGTGTTTGTAAAAATTTCGATCAACGACTTCTACAGGTGAAAATGATGAAGAAATGGGAAATGCCAGCATCAGTATCAGGATAACAGTTGAACTCGACAATTTTAACCTTCGTCTGCATAAAATAACATTTTTCCATAACCATGAAGCTCTCAAAATGCTTCTTCCTCCAAGTTCATGACTTTTTATTTGCATATTTGAAGAAATCTACTGCCGAAGCCCACAAAAACACATTCGGAGGCTTCTGGTGATACTCATGTCATCATACAGCAATCGTCGGTTTTGGTTCTAACAGTTTAAAACAGTGACGTGAGTTTAGAAGTGAGCTGTCCAGGACAGATTGTTGCAGCTCGTATGGGAAATTCTGCCAAGCCTACCGTATTCATCGGACGTGGCCTCCCCTGATTACTACTTGTTCAGAACGCTGCAGCATAGCTTGGTTGGCATGCGACTCTGCAAAGTCGAAGAATTGCGAAAATGGGTAGATGGGTGGATCGCTGCCAAACCAATATAAATTCAGTAGACATGGTGTCACTATATTGCCAAAAATATTGTAAAATCTTATAGAAAATGATAAACACTATTTTCATTGTATCAACTTTCCACAATAAATACCTTTGTCAAGTGAAGAAGTGCTCAGAATTTTTGCAAGCACCTAATAATACTCCCAATGTAATATGATTCCGTTAAACGAAAATTTGAAGATAAATAAGATCGAGAAATGCGTTCATTAACGGTTCAACGCTTTTATCATGAAAAATGATCGAAGAAGCTTTTCGCATATCAATGCTTTTCGGTTAAGCATTCACAGTTTCGTTTGCTACGCTATTTGAAATACTTCGACCAATAGTAGGAACTTTACTTTGTTTCTA
Source organism: Glossina fuscipes (assembly GCF_014805625.2). NCBI lineage: Eukaryota > Metazoa > Arthropoda > Insecta > Diptera > Glossinidae > Glossina > Glossina fuscipes. The sequence goes on along the minus strand of NW_024006379.1, from coordinate 5,894 downwards.
CAAAGCCTAGCTTGGACAAAGTGTTCCTTTCGTCGAGATGTAAATATGATCAAAATTTTTGCAAACACCTAATACCTATAACTTTGGGCTTTACATGTCGTCAAGCATGCCTTTTTCAAGTGAGAAAGTGATCAAAATGTTTGCAAACACCTAATACCCAAATCCCTGAGCTTCATATATCCACAAGCATATATTTTTCAAGTGAGAAAGTGATCAAAATTTTTGCAAACACATAATACCTAAATCCCTGAGCTTCATATGTCCACAAGCATATATTTTTCAAGTGAGAAAGTGACCAGAACTTTTGCAAACATCTGATACTTAGATCTCTGGGCTTTACATGTCCACAAGCATGCCTTTTTCTAGTGAGAAGGTGATCCAAATTTTTCATTTTCGAAAATAGCTGAAAATCAGTCGCATCTACAGGACAGACGCCCACAAATTGGATATTGCATGTGTGACTTTGTCGATCAATACATTGACTCAATGAGGGGAGGAATTACTCCTTCTTTTGCATATATATATATCCGTTCGAAACTTTTAAATAATATTTATTTGAAAATAATCAATGAAGAAAATTCTTTCTACATTTTAGAAAATCGGGACCAACATTAGTGGCGTGAAATTAGTCCACTCTGCTTAGTGTCTTCGTCTGAGATGGACAGACGGATATGTTTAGATGCATTTCCAATTTGAAACTTGTCGAGAATTTATATACTTTACGGACTGTTCAAAGCTCGTTTCTGCGCCTTGTAAAGGTGTTGAAAAAAATTAGACATTATAACAGTAAGTAGGCAGGGTCAATTTTTAACATGCTACAGCATCGCCCATAGAATATGCGTTCAAATTTTTGTATAATTATCTGCTGTAGCTTACGAGTAATGAGCAAAAAACCAATTTTTGTAGTGGACCGATATGGCCCACTTTCAATATCAACCTGCATGCAAGAACTTCCAATATTTCTGCCAAATTTGAAATGAACACTTTCACTGAATGGTTGCAATAGACATTACACAGACGAACAGAGACATAGCCAGACATGCTTAAATCAAATTAGGATTTGATGATGATCAAGAGTGTATACACCTCACCCTTCGGTGATGAATGTAAAAAGAAAACATGCTGGATGTTATAAAAAATTCCCACATAATGTGATGCATGCTATGGACGTACAGTTGAAATGTGCAAAATATGTTATCAAAAATATTAACGAATGTAAGCAAAGACTTTTAAAATTTTAAAGGCGACTGAGGCCTATGAGAAAAACTTCATTTAGTATAGTGAAATTCTTTTACTATGTTACGTACATGACAAACGTATATCTGCAACGATTTTAGCGTTGATAAATTCTGAACATAGTACAGACATTCTGTTTTTCCAACTGCTTTACGTGCAACGGTATAACGTCTTTGAAAATGTGTACTTTTGCTTTCTTTCAGTGTTTGCACTGTAACATTACATGACAATTACTAACAAAAACTTTGTTTTTTTTTTTGATTTTGTGATCGAATTAATTTTTTTTATATATGCATGCTTAATTTTTTTTTTTTTTTTTGTATATGCATGCTTTGCAATATTTTCTTAAATTTTACTACTTAGTTTATTTAATCGTTCTTTTTTTCTACTTCACTGTAAGTTACTAAAGACATTTTTAGCAAAGACACACCCCTTAACATATGTCTTCTTTTTTTTCAAGTAAAAATCATTTCAATACTGCTTTTAACTATTTTGTGGTCAAGTTTTTAGTTTTTTTTTTTTTTAATAATTAAAAGCTCATTACGTTAATGATCTAAACTATTTAGATGATTAAATTAAATTTATTTATTTTCATGAATGGAATTTCTTAAAAACAAATAATTTTGCTGCACTACGATTTGGATTGAGTACTAAGTCTCTCTAGACGTCTACATAGGTACCAATTTTGAGGTACTGACACTTATTAAATGCTTTGGCGCATAAACAAGTTTGATACACGCCACTTTAACTAAAAACACACAAAAAACATGGCTATAAAGCTGTCTGCCTTCGTTGACCTTCAACTTTAAACAGTCATTGCTCACAAAACCCTATTATTTTGTGGATATTTCGTTTCGCACAGAATGTAAAAGAAAAAGTACGGCCTTGACATTATAACGCCAAGTTTTACAAACACACACACACACAGACACACACATACATGACTTTTTACATATCTTTTGTCATAATATGACCTGGCAAGCTAATTGTGAATTTCTTAAAGAGAATAGTTTTGGAAATGTCAAAAGTATATTAAAACGTAAAAGAACTTTAATATAATAGAAAATTGTTTTTTTTTTTTTTTTTTGTTTCATGGTTCGTTGAAGAATAATGACCTCAGTAGTTAAAATCTCATTTTCATTTTACCGAATCAGATCTTTAGTGTAAAAGCTTTCTGTTTGTCGCTTATACTTCAAACAATAAAGCTTTCAACTTATCATAGAACTTGTTTAGATAACAGACAGAGCCGTCTTTTGGTAAACAACGCCAAAGCACATAAACATCGTGCAAAGCTAAAGTTTAAAGCTTTTCTTCTTATAAAACGTAAACAAATCATAGACGTTATGCGAAATAAGGGGAAAATAATAGGCATCGAGCTTAAGGGATAAGCAAATTGATTGAGTTCAAAATTAAGGTTATCTTCATTATTAGGCTCAATATTGCTTTTATGTAACAAAAAATGAAATTTATTAAAATAAATAATTTTAACACAAAATAAAAGTAATTCTTAAATGGTCCCCGATAAAAACAAATTAATTTTTTCAATCAACCAAATCTTTATTTTTCCCAAAGCTTCTAATAATTTGCTTTTATTAGAAAAGAACGAGTGACTGACTATATAGAGGGAGGGCTGTAAAAGAACACTTGACATTGAATTTTTGTTATTACTTGCAGCTATGCAACCTACTACCTACATTTTTTAAAATATTTACTCTATTTTCAGACAATTGATGATTTTTAGAAAAATACACATCCGCCTGAGTGGCGAATTCTCTGGTCGTACAACGAATTCTCTGGTCGTACAACAAACTTTTCTGGTCGTACAACGAAGTCTCTGGTCGTACAACAAACTTTTCTGGTCGTACAACAAACTTTTCTGGTCGTACAACGAATTCTCTGGTCGTACAACAAACTTTTCTGGTCGTACAACGAATTCTCTGGTCGTACAACGAATTCTCTGGTTGTGTTGACATCTTTTTTCTTTTGTTTATAACAGACTTTTTTACACAATTTTTAATGAAATTTTCAAAGTTGCTTTTTTTTTCTTATAAAATGCCAAAAAATTTTTATTTCGTAATTTTCTTTCCTAAAAATGCTTCCGTGTATTTTTATGGCACTGTCTGATAGTTTTTTTTTCTCTTCCCTTTTCACTATGCATGAAACTACAATGCTTTATAGAATGTAGTTTTTCACACCCTTTTTTCTAGAATCACATTTATCCACCAACAACTTAAATTCCTTTGTCTAGCCTAGCAGCTGTTAATTTTCTAAGCATAATTCAACTCAATGGTCGTGGGTTCGAATCTCAAATGCGGTAGAGTTTTTAATCAAAGCCGATAGCCTTCGATGCTAGTGCTTTAAGAGTTTAGTCTTAGAATTTATTTCTCTGACGAAATTAATAATAATAATAATAATAATAATAAAATAATAGAAAAATACAACCGTAAGACGCACACAAAATTCTAAAGTCTATTTTTCTAAGTACAAAGGTGCGCCATGCGTTCTTGCGGTAAATGCACGGTGCTTGTTTAGATGTCGAAATAAGTTTTGAGAACACATTTACTATTTTTGGAGGGGAAGGAGGGGAATGTACTCATTTTGCCATAATGTTTGCAATATCCAGAAAGAAGCTTCGGAGACCCTATAAAATATATAAATTCTGGATCGATGAAGCCATGTCTGTCCGTCTGTATGCTCTGTTGACACTTTCCTGGTCGCAAAAATGTAGAAATCGAGTTTAAATTTGGTAGAAATATTGGAAGTCTTTACATTCGTGTTGGCATTGAAAGTAGGTCAAGTTGGTCGAAGCAGAAGCCGGCAGTAAAGGGTAAACTGACTGCAAATTCGTTTTCCTAAACAAAAATTTCTAGGCTTTTGCGCATTACTCGCAAACTATAAAGAATAGATGGCTGAAATTTTCTGCATTCATTTTACGAAAAACTCTACTATTTATGTGCAAAAATTGAAAAAATCGGCCATGCCCACAAAGTTATAATTAATTAAATTTTATGTTTTTCACTTTTTTAAAGTTTTATGCTTATTAACCTACGGTCATCAAGACAGAATGTTTCAAACTGCTTTGTATATTTCTCAAATGAAGGTAGAACAACGTACAATAAATATGGTGGACACCACGACTTGCCGCATCTATGTAAAGAAAGAAGAGTTGTCGTTTTTCTTTATTCTAATTGTCTGTTTCATCAAACGGCTAATCGGAAAGAGTCCGTTGTCTAATGCAACTGAACTGTGGAGGCTGAGTAGACGGATGTACGTGCCTTTCCTGAGCTAGCTAGTATGGGACGTATAGAGGGTTTTATATTTTGTCTCTCGGATACTTCTCAGACGTTTACACCTAAAAGAATAGTACGTACGTACCCTGCAACGAACGCAAAGACCGACGAGACATAGCTTACCGAAAGAGCATAGGGGCTCTCCTATAGACTTGGACCTAAGGAGACCATCAGATAGGGCGGATAGTGAAAGACCCAGGGCTTGGGGTATGCCCATATACTATAACTATCTTTCACATTTGAAAGATATTTGATATGGATTTGAGGCACACGTACATCCATGTCTAGGTTTTATTAAAGCAAAATTTTTGCATAAAAATTGTCGTTTACATCTCGCCTTACGCAGACACAACGTTACATTTTGTGTTTAAAACAAATAATCGTGGTTTAAAAAATTTGCCAATCTTTATATTACTCTGCACATTTTGAAGACGAAGCCTGGGCGGAATTTATTTATACGGAATTCCTTCTGCACTGTACATCCCCATGGACTTAGGTACAATTTCTAAAAGGTCAGCAATAACATTATTATGTGTGCTAAAAAAAAAAGACGTTCGTTGTGTCGACATGTTGGCATATATTAGTGGGCAGATGAGCTTCTCTATGCTTCCCCAAGTACCTTGGCACACAAGCTTTAAATAGGTAAACAGATGTCAAAGTGGATATAAATACATAACTCATACCCTATAGATTATTGATTAGTCATGTAGAAAACTCTTCTCGAAGAGAAAATAACAGTAATCTACATATGTACCCCTATATATACATATATATTATAATTAATGTGTATTCAAGGTTATATGTTATATGTAAGAATGATTATATAAGACGACCGTCGGTAAGCGCATCGCGAGGAGTATGAATTTAATGTGTTTTTACTTTTTTCAAAAAGCGGGTAAGTGAGCGGTGTTAGTCTCACTATGAGCACAAAACCAAAGTTCCATCTTTATTTTACTCTCATGTGAACCTTGAAATTCTTCAACGGAAGCAAATGAGAAATATTAAGGTAAAGGAAAACGACAACTTTTCGACCAATTTTGCGATTTGTCATTCCTTAAATTTGTTAGATTTTACCTTTCAAGATTGATATCCAAACTTTCTTTTGAACATTGTTCATGTCAATCGAAAATTCGACTTTTCAGGTTACCTCACTACTTAAAACTTTAATTGGGCTCTGCGTAGAACAATGTTTCCGGTGGCACTTCGATTGTGAATGGAGTGATTTCAACAATCAGCTGTTAATAGTAACATTCTCTAGTGAAATACACTCTAGAGTTTCGTTTAATTCACTTTTTCGCATTTAATAGATGATTGCGGACGATTTTTTTGCGAAATTAAAAGACTTTTACTAAAACCAAAGAATTCTAG
>NW_024006378.1:0-23722 GCF_014805625.2 Glossina fuscipes | reverse complement strand
ATTATTATATAATTTATGCTATTAAAAATTTTGTAATTTTTTTAAAAACAAAAATACAATAGAGACGAATAAGGAGAAGATATCATTGTTAGCCATTAAATGTATTTTTACATTTATTCTGTTGTTGTTAGGCGAGATTTTGGGAGAATTTTTCTGATAAAGAGCAGCTCGGTTCATATTTGCAATGCATGACAAGTCACATATTTGTTAAGTTATTAATACACACACTTAGCTTATAATTTATTTTTATTATTGTTTTTTGCATTGCATTTTTAAATTAATGGAATTTTGTATAAACGCCAAAGCCCGTAGTTAGAGTTGCCACCTGTACAGATTTTTATGTTTCACATACGAAGAGCGTACGTATATTTACGCTATTGAATGGCACATAGCCCATTTACAGGGCAACTCATTGTCATCTAGAAAAGTACAATTTTCACCTGACAAAGATGTGTTACTATAGGCATTTCCAGATTAGTAACGTAATAAGGTACTAACCAAGGCCGGGGCTTTTTTTTTTCCGGTTAAAGTGCAATTCGATATTTATGCCATGAATGCTCTCCCTTTACTCAGGTTTACGTACTACCAAGGTGACGTAAATGTGTCGCTCGAGATGCATGACAAAAGCGTGGTTTACATAGCTCTCATAGCGCTAGAAGATCTTTGTTCCAAGCAACTTTTCCACATATTTGACAAAACTATAATATTCTTCATCAGTCGGTGATGGGCACAGGCATAGGGTGTTTTTTTTTTTGCGGAGACAAGGGTCATCCCCATATTTAATTAATATGATAAAACTAAAGGAGTGTTTTAAAAAAAGAAAATCTAAACTCACGCCCATATATATATAATACATAATACACACATGAATTGTTAAGCATTGTTAGAAGTGAACGGGGAATTTCCGAAGGGGTAAAAGATTTTAAAGTTCGCATTTGCAAATTTTGATTAACAAAAGAGTTTATGAGCGGATGCCACGTAGCTAATTAGGCATTCAATTAATTTTAATATTCTTCCTAAATGTCTGACGATGCATTCCGAATTCCAGCACACTGTTATCACTTGTTAAATATGCTTCAACCCAATGGACATATCTGCCTCTTCATTGCCAGATATGAAAGCCAAAAGAAGCTAAAGTTGGTCGTGGTTATGTATAGATTTTTTTCTTCTTGATTGACGTGATAAACAATAAATTCAGCAAACATAAAATTTAACTAAAGCAAAAAATAAAGATCTTTATCGTAGCTGTCCTTCTAATCACGCAAAATTTATAAAATGTTTTTTTTTTTTTGTTTTATTATACTTTAATGTTATCTTCATCTACTGTTTAGTAAGAAAAGAAATAAAATGTTATCAAACTCTGGTATCATTTAACTGGAAACTACTGTGTCAGTTAAATAACGACAGGAAAATATATAAAACGTAAATAAAACAAGAAATCAGGTCAGAGACCCATTAACACAATAAAACAAAAAAAAAAAATCATTTTCTAAATGTTTATTACAGCTGAGCGCAGAAAAGAAATAGTATCAAGCGCTACTGGCTAAAATTTCTCTACCCCTAGAATCTACCTACCGATCTACAATAATGACTCATTACATTCTAAACGCAAATATTTTCTATATTCTCAAGCACTAATTTCGTATATATATATATATATATATATATGTTTGTGTGTATATTTACAAATGAGAGGGGAAATGAATAAAGCCACTTTGTATAGCCAAGTGATAATGAACTGTAAAAGCTCATAAATGTTTCTATAAGAAAGATTGTACATGTGTAGGTTTTGTTTTTATTGCTGTTAAAGAGAGCGAGAGAGAGAGAGAGTGAAAAAAAACAGAATCATCTATTTTTATGACAAGTGAGTATTGTTATTATGAAAGGCGAGAGAAAAAAAAATTGATATAACGTTTTTTAATCTTATTTAATATTTTTATACAATTTCTCCACAAGGACACAGTTTCATGCGAAATCCAGATATAGAACAATTTTAATGAATTTTTTTTTTTTTTTTTTTTTTTTTTTTAGAAAATTATCTATAAAAATGTGGGAGATCTGGAGATATCTGCCGAACGACTTGAATACATTTTTTTTTAGAATATTATCTGCAAGAATGTCGAAGATCTCGAGATATCCGCCCCCCCTCTCTCTTATCTGTTTGGTATTTGATCGTGTATTTCATTGCATACAACAGTTCTGTGGAATCATATTCGCTTTAAAAAATTTCCTTAAGATAATTAATTAAATAGTGTATAATATGCCGGATTCTGTGACTTTTGAATAACCATGAAAGGCAAGAGGAGGGAAACGCGGCATATCTTTATTGATTTCGAATCTTATCCTCACTAGAAGATATATATATATATAAATATTCTTGTTTGGTATGGCGTTTTAATAAATTTAAAAATATTGTCCTACTTCCGTTGTGCTTTCGCTTGCAGCATTTCGTATCCGTTGGCGACTATGTAATACTTACGCGTATATGTTGTTCGTATAACTTTTCAACATTAGGGCATATAAAAAGTTATTGCGGTTTTTTTCCGCAGTAAGGTGTCAATGCCTATATATCGAGCAACACTCGCCTGATTATCTTAAACGAACATGCGCTTGAAAGGAAACATGTCAGTTTACATTTTTTGTGCAGATAGTTTTCTAAATTTTTGCTCGTCTAAAAAGTTACATTGACTTGGAATTGGATGAAATATCTGAAGAAATACACTATCTGATGGTTTTTCACTATAAAAAAAGGTAAAGCATACAAAAATGTGACGAAAAATTTATGAAGTGTACGGTGTAAGAATGATGTGAGTAAACGAAGGACCCAGGAATGGTAGCGGTTTACTCGATTACGTTCCGGAAATTTCGATCTCAAAGATGCAAGTCGATGAAATTTTGCAACTGGGGGAGTAAGACGAGGAATAAGCAAGGCACTAAACATCAACCACTCTGACACTTTGGAATCATTTGAAAAGAGCAGGCTTGAAGAAGGAGCTCTAAACCGCAAAGAAGAAACCGCAAAGACTTTTTATATGACCCATGGTGTGTGCAAGTGTTCACTTTGAGTCAACGAGCATTGGCAAGAATATAAATTCAAAAAATCAGGCAGTATGTTACGCATTGTTTAGTCACTTCAAGACGTTTCGGATTAGACCAGATAGTAGTGCTATTTGGGGGTAAAACTCTCCATCGATTGATTTTTATTCAAATAGTGCCAGAGAAATATTTACTCCCTTGTGAAAGTAGTGCAAGTACAAGCGTCAATTTATTCGGCTATCAATTGATGACAATTGTCGTAAAAAGCTTCATCACGCGAATTTTACATTTTCATCTACAAATATCCTTAAACTATTAAAATTAATACAGAAGGAGCCATACCAGCCAACCAATGATATAAGAATTTTAGTTTTGCCTGCATATCGAGTCACAAAATTTGATTTCAATCGTGTAATCTTTCCGTTCACAGCCATTACGTTACATAGTAGTGATTAGAAAGCAACGGTGATTACGCTACGCGAAGAAGGGCTGCAACTAAGTCTTATTATATTCGTCGAAGTTGCGGCGAGACAAAATTCTTGTTTCACTATTTAAAAGCTAACATTAAATGGCAAATGCATTTAACAAACGCTAACAGCCGCATTTGTCACTGTCTATTGTGAAATAACACACATGTCAATCTTTTTTGTCGAGCTGCCGACCTCGTTTCTTCTTTTTTTTTCTTTTTACCTTTTTTTACATACACGATAGAAAATTTGGAGATGTATTGAGTTCCACAAAATGTTTGCGACATCCAGAAGATATGTTCACAAATGCTATGGGGTGTTTATTATCTGAATCGATTTAGGCAAGCCTGCCCGCCCGTCAGCCAGTGCATATGTAATAGACATTTTCCCAGTCACAAAAGCCAAGATATCGCTATCAAATTTGGCAAAGGATTTGCTATTTAACCAATTTAGTATTAGGAATGGACTAAGCTGATCAAAGTCGGTCAAGGACACATACAGTGGAATATACAATATCGATGTTATTTTCTATAATGTCACAGTCTAAACTTTAATTTTGATAGTGTCGTTTCATTCGCCTGAATAAATTAATAGATTGTAACCAAAAAAAAAAAAAAAAAAAAAATAAGTTGTGGGTTTTTTGCTCACTATTAATAAAATACTTATCACGACGGTAAAGATGTGTGTGTTTTTTTGTCCTTGGGTGATCCTACAGTAACTGTAGACTTAAGAGAAAAAGAGTACGGAACATCTAAGTCATATCTACAGATATTATGGAATGTCCAAATTTCATTCTTTCGATTTTGTTTTTTTAGTTTTCTTTTAAGTAATGGGACGTGAGTATAAAGTATTCGTCTAAAGCCGGGGATAATTCTCTCTCTTATTTATTTTTCTTTTGCTATAAACTCTTAAATTTACAAATATTGAGAATTGGTCCAGACGGTGACAATATACCCCCTAGCATGAGTCTAAAGCTCTAGTAAGCTCCCAGAGATAGTTAGTATTTTCTCTTACCTACTTTTTTTTTTTTTTACTAAAACTCTTTAATTTACAAATATTGAGAATTGGCATATGGTCCAGATGGTGACAGCATACTCTTTATAAGCGTAAGCCCAAAGCTCTAGTAAGCTCGTATAGCTATAGAAGACGTTATAATGGTGCCATAGTTTATCCTACCCGTAATGCACTCGGAATTTTCAAAGTCACAAAATTTGATCGCGAAATTTGAAGCGGACAGGCTTATTCGAGTTGCGATAGTTCAATCTGGGAAAGTTCAAAATGGGAGCGCTATGTGTACAATAGTATAAAACCTGGAACAAAGTTCGAAAAAAAAATAGATATGCCGGATGCTGGATACCACATAATCAGAATATTTCAAAGTAAAACCAAGTGATGCTTACACTAATTATACCCGGTTGTGTGCAGGCGGTTCCATTCATGTAAATAAATCAGCATATCATATGGCTGCTGAAGCGTTTGATCAAATATTATAGTTTCTATGTACGTACATAGGTATATACATAAATATTTATATATATATATATATATATACATATTTGTATATAAATGTAAATATGTATACGGATATGTTTATTATCAGCATATAAATAAATGAATTCATGCGTTTACATATATAAAACTCTGAACAAATTTAATGAAAATATTTATGTATACACATATACACACAATATAATCAAAGCATCCACCATATTACATACATAGCATAGACGAAGGCAACCCATAAGGGAAACCCGAAAAATAACGAAAACAAACCAGCCAGACAAAAAGTATGAGTAACAGGGGGTTTAAGAGTGAATAGCTTATGGTGGGTCAGGGTGGCAAAATTTATGTCTATGCTGGTGTTGTTGTTAAAACAGCTTGCCTCTCAGCTTTTTTTTTTCTTTCTTTTTTTTTTTTTTTGTAGATGAAGGGCACACCAGCATCAATAATGTCCGCGTCTCACTGCATAGTACAAGGGTCACCGAAGAAGAATCTTATATACTAAGACAAGATACGTACAAAAATCTAGTTATATATGAATGCTTAACATAGGTTAAAGGCCTTGTTCTTTTTTTATCTGTGCTTTTTTTTTTTGTTTGAAAATAAATTCGTGTACCTTCACCTACATAAGTTCTCTTCTTTTTTTTTTTTTTATCAGCTTTTCATATATACACGTATATAGTAATTTTTTCGCAACCTGTGTATTCACTGCAAAAACCCTGACGGAGAAAAGTGCCGTCTTAGTCTACATATATATATATATATATACATGCATATGTATTTGGGCATATATATGTATATATATCTATATATGTGTATTCTACATACGTCACAGACACTGGCTGCGCACTACGTGTACATAGTGCTGCTGCTATTGCTACTACTGGTGACGGTGGTGGTAATGACTGTGTGTAAATGTATTGATTGAGAACCTTGACCCCAATTTAACTTCATTCGTTTTTAACGTCAACGCAGCAACAGTAACAGCAATCGTTATATATATATATATATATATATATATGTATATGTATATACATTTTTTGTTTATTCCCTTTTCATTGTTTTTCAGTTACTACAAACATACGCATTGCTGTTCGTTCCACTTGATATACAAAAAGCTTGTAAATATATATATACATTTGTATGTGTATATGTTTGTCGATATGGTGGCATACATTTCTCATTTTTACATACGCACAATTTGTCAATGATAATTATCGTTTACATTTAAATATTATATTTTAAGGCATTTGTCATTGCTGTTGTTGTTTTCATTGAACTGAACGGACACACGAAGTTGTTTTGAGAGTATATTGAGCTTTAACTTACATTAATGGACACACTGACGTTAATTGTATTCAAATCTGAAGTTCATGACCTTGAAGCGACCTTGGCTTGTTAATGCAATCATCGTATATTGAAATTAAATAGAAGAACTACATATAAATACGATAGTGGACGTAGCCAACGATATTTGGAAAAAAAATTCAATTGGCGAGAACGGTAAAATACGCTAACATTTCGGATCGATCTACAGAGCTTATAACAGCCTTAATTATTTATCGCATTATAATAAATCCTCAAATTGTCTGATAAAGGCATCCCTAACTACTACTACTTCAATATTTAAAACTTAACGGATTTTAATTTCTAAATGATTTCTAATGTTATTTAGCTAACAGGGGAGGAGCTCGGGAACCTATGGTAGGTCCTGAATCGTTTTGTGGCGTACCAAGAAGCCACATTAACAGGCTGGTATCGCAATGGGCGCAGAAAAGGGCACATCGGATTGTCGATCCAATGTGCAGTACAATGGCAAGCAAAAAGATTCATAAAATCTTCCGGTAGGGCACACAAATAAGGAGCGGGCTTCTACACGGGCCATAATTTCCTCAGGTACCATCTGAAAAGCGTGGGTATATTTGATACCGATTCATACAGATTCTGCCGAAAGAGGAGTGAACTGTCCTATCATATTCTATGTGAATGTGAGGCCATCTGCAGTATCAGACATCAAGTCTTTGGCTAGCACTTTACTATGCCGAACATGGTATGGTGCTCCGATCCAAAGAATGTGGGCGGGATTCGCAAAAAATCCTATAGCCGGAGGGCTAGGGGCATAGGCATATACAATAGATCATCTAAGTCGCGATACATCTTGCCCACGTAAATAATAATAAGAATAATGTATAAAAAAGATACAAAGCAAATTCGAATATTTTTCGTTTGGTAGGAGATTTGAAATTAAATTATTTCAACTACTGGAGGCTTAGCGAAGCGCAGAGGACTATTTTGGCATAAATATTATTTCAAAAAAGAGTTTTGAAATAAGTTGTTGGGCTTCTTTTATCACCTCATCTTTACAAAAATCCAAACTTTGATCCGAAAATGATTTCTTATCAGTTAATTAATACTCCTACAATTAAAGAGCCAACAACAGCTTAGCGATTTTGCCCTGCAGAAGAAACTCTAAAATATTGACTTTATTGCTCTTTGGAGAGAGAGTGTGTTTTTCACGAAATGACGCCATTCGAATTTAGAAAATTTGTTTTCTTATCAGAATCTTATTATTATTAACATATTTACCTCATCAAGTACTAAGTAAGTTAAACTTTGTTGCCAAACGAAAGCTTGCTTTTAATGAGAACACTTGTAGGGAAGGACGCCAAACAACAAATGTACGTGGCCTAAATTTGCTTCGGTTGATTTTCATCAAAAAATACATTTATTTCACTTTCACTGAATAACAAAATTATATTGATGGTTAACAAAATGATTGAGAAGTACTCAACCATTTTGCTACACCTCTTCTTGATTGGCGTAGATTTTGCTCCAATATCGCCTTTAAAAGGTTGTCGTCAAAGTGGGTTCGTCTTTTAAGGTCGTACCTCCAGAACGGAGTTTTGCAAGTCAATTTCTGACCACCCGATTACTTATCAGTCCGTTATTGTATACGCTACATATTTTTTCAATTGTCACCTTAGCGCTCTTGCCTTGTCGAATATGCACTTTTTGACCCACCACCATTTCAGAGGTTAAGCAAAACAGTTGAACATAACATGCACCACATAAAACAGTTGACAGAAGACTAACTGAGAAGATTAACAAACAAAAACTCGTTTGCTTCGGTGGGCAAATACGAAAAATAAATTCTACCTAACTGCATTGGAAGTTACTTATCACTCGACCTCATCTATTCTGCAATGTGTATTGCTGTGTGTGTGTGTGTGTGTGTGTGTTCCAAAATTGCAACAAACTTAAAGCGGCTTCGCGGTTATAAAGAAGCTGGCAGAAGACTAACTGATTCCTCATCTACATGGTGAAAACAAAACCTCCTTTCTTTCGGTGACTTAAAGTGAGTAAATATGAACAATGGATTCTATCTACCTGCTTCGGAAGTTACTTATACCTCGATCTTATACTAAAAGTTAGACGCTTTTTCCATACAAAGGCTTACTTTTCCGAGGATAGCTAACTTTACGGGACCGGAGGGGTGGGCGGTTGGGAAGACTCCCGTCCTATCCTAACTTTTCAAAACGATTTCATTTATAATACCGAAATACTATTGCCTAGTGATGTTTTCTCAAATTAATTCCATTTTCATTAAAAACATATGTCCTTCGGCCAGAAAATATGAGTGCATCAAAAGTTACTATATACAGATTGAATACAGGAATTTATGAATGGACCGACCGACAAGCGGATGGATGTGAATGTTCTGATCAAAATTGGGTCTACCTTCATCCAGACAAACTTAATATTTGTTGACATCTCACAAGGGCGTGATCTGGCAAGATAGATATAAGTAAAATGTCGGGACGTTCTAAAGCCAAACATAATGAATGATATTTTTCAGGTTAAAATTCAATTTATAAATGTCATTAATATTATATGAAAAATAATCAAAATAAAAAAGCGTATCCAACATATTTATTTTACTTATGTGTGTGTGTGTGTCAATATAAAAAAAAATAAAAATTCATAAATAAAATTGTGAAATTACTGGAATTATTTATTATTTGCAATCGCTTTAATTTTTTGCGTTCCTTTATTATTATTATTATTATTGCCGTTGTTGTTGTTGTTGTTGTCGCTATTGTTGTATTACTGTTTTATGTGGCCTTGAAAACAAACAATAACCTTTAACTCGGAATAAATACAATAAAATGCGCAAAGTTTATCGTACAATTTTTCTTCTTCTTTTTTTTTTTTTTTTTTTTTGAACAGATTTCATATTAAAATAAGAAGAGAGATATGCAGAGGCATGTGTTTTCGGGCTTTTTGGTCTGTGTATTTTTTTTTTTCTTTCTGTTTATTATTGTTTTTTCATATATACATACATACATATATATATATATATATATATGTATATGAATAGATTTTTAATACTGAACGAATACTCAATCATTTATTTATCACCACTACTAATGCGTCGTTCGAATGTTTGTTAGTTTAACCTGAACAGAGCACAAAAAAAAAAAAAACAAAGTATGGCATCATATTTGCACTGATCAAACCCCGTTATTTAGAATCTCAATTAACTAAATTAAATTATCATTTAAATATTAACAAAAATTATTCTATTTTTAAAACAATTTGAATAAAATTTGTACAATTATTAATGTTAGGTTATCTATCAATTCGAATAAATTGAAAAAAAAAAAAAAAAAATCGGAATTTATGTGCGATAGTTGTTGTTATTGTTATTTCATTATTATAATTATATATTTGATTTGCAGCGAAGCTTTACGAGTCTCGTTTTTTTTTTTTTACTTTTTCTTGGCTTTCATTGCTTTTTGCTCATAAATTAATCATCAAAATATGTTAGATTTTCTCTTCACTTGTAACTTTCACTTGCCAACTCTCAGAGGTTCAAACAATAAACAGCTTTGGCGTAAATTGCACCAAGTTGGATTCAAGGATACTGAAAATTTAAGTCTTAAGTGCTGCCAATTATCATTTTCTCGAATCACTGCTAAATATTGACCAAACCTCGTGTGACTGTTATGAGCTGCTCCTCTCTTTTCGCGGGATAATTATGTGGGAACTTTTAGCGGCATTTGTTAAAAGCAAGCCTAATGTGTTTGGAGTGCATGGTTTCCCTCTTAGGTTCTTAGGTTTGATGCTCATATATATTATATACTATTAACCACTCTCTTACAAAATCCAAAGTTTCGCTTGGGCTGAAAATATGCTCACATTATTCCTATCAAGAAAGGCGGTAAGTCATGTGAACCCCCGGAACTCAAGCCGCATTCAATTTTGCCTATTCTCTCGGAGGTCGTTGAACATATAGTTAAGGAACAAATTATCCAGCACCCCACTCTCTAAGACTCAGCGTGGTTTTCGAAAAGATTGTTAGAAAAGATTCAATGGGACATACAGTAAGCGACAAATATATCTCGGTGTTATTGTCGCTAAATCTAACTAAGATCTTTGATAGGGTGTCGCATGTACTTTTTGTGAGGAATTTTGACTTTTCGAAATCAGCCCTACCTCTCAGATCGTTTACAATCAAATCTATCAGGTCTGAGCTTGAGTTAAAAGTGCGAAATGTGTCTCAGAACTCGATCATTGGCCCTTCGCTTTTCACGGTGTGCGTGAATGATTTCTTTGATATATTTGACCTAGCTTTGCGTACGGCCTACGAATTTGCTGATCATTTGCAAATTTTATTTGGGAGGATATGAAGCTAACATTGGCGTCCATTTGAACTACATTTCCCGTTGCGTGGCTGCGAATAGACTTGAGGTGAATTGGGTTAAAACGTTCGCGATAATGTGTCGACCCCCGAACGTATATCTGAATGTTGCTTTTAGGGTAGATGGTGTCAATGTTGAAATAGCTTGAATGCTTGGGGGCAATTATCGATGATAAGTTATGACTTGTGCTTTTGGGTCAATTTCGTGCTTAGAAAGTTTTATTCTTTGAATGGCTGTAGGTCCATTCAAATCAAAATTATGCCACTTATAATTTATGCCGTAGAAATTTATAGTTCCACGAACACTGCAAACTTCAGGAAATTGAGACTACATATATGTATTCTGTTTGAGGCAGTATGACCATTATCCAGGTTATGTTCAATGGTTTCTAGATTGATCTTTCGTTAATTTTATTAAAGTTGGACTTCTTCTAAACTTCTACAGCATTATCTTACGGTAAGAGCCGAAGCATTTTTATAATTTCTTTTCCTTTAGTAGATCTGTGCGCAAAAATCTTCTGTTGATTCCTCGAGTTACGTGCTCTTTGGCCAGATCCTTTCAGTTAAGAGTCATATGAGCTTATAATTCCCTACCTAGGGAGTTGCGGCAATTTAGATGCTCTTAACTCACTTACAAAGGAAGTCTTTTAACCTTCGCCGCTTATAATAATAAGATTAGCTAGTTACTTAGCACTGGGACGGGGGTATGGTTGTCGTATTCCTTTCATACAAGTCCAGTTACCTTGGTGGTTCCTATTTCTTTTTTATTTTCATTTTTTTTTTTTTTATTCTCTTTACCTTCAATTTTCTTTTCTTCTCTGTTTAAGAACATTTTGTATTATTATACTTTATTATTGCATCTATGGTAGACATTGTAATCTATTATAATAAGCCTTAATGGCTTTGAGGTTACCTAAGCGTCAATAAATAAATGAATAAAAGGAAAGATTACAAGGAATACACAAACATTTTTCTTTAGCGACAGAGTGACGGTGGTTTTCTCATATCAAAGTCCTGTCTGCTCACTTTCGTCCTTTCCATAAATAGGACCATATGTGATACTCACACATTTCATGCTTGCTAAGTAGAATTTACTTAATGGAAATGCAAAAAAAAATTACGTCAGGAATTGAAAACAAAAAAAAAAAGAAAAAGAAAAGCAAATAAGTCGCACATGCTTGTTCAAGACCCCTAACCTATAAGACAACATATATATACGTTGGGCGGCCTATATACGTGAGAATTTATTCATGCGATTTCTTGTAAGCTGCTTAATATCTCTTACAACAAACACGAGTTTACACCTCCGCTAGAAAAAAAATATTGATAGATGTCGTAAAAACTTGGAAAGACTTTGTAAATTAGTTTCACGCATGTACGAAGGCATGTTAGGTTATTCCGCATCAAGGCCAGGCCATGACAGTCGCATAGAGGTCTGTGTTCTTAATGATTGGCCTTAAAATTGGGAATTATTGCTTCATTATTATCAAATTCTCCGTGCCTTACGCGACGAACATTTAGATCAATTAAGGCAAAAATATATGCTGAGCTTGCAATTTAGAAGAAGATAAACTCCAATTCTTTGTATGATACAAAACGGGCGATTGTAACACAAAGCTCTCTCTCTTTCTCTCTTTCTCTGACTAGTAATCAAAATTCACACGCGCATCGTAGAGAGAAGGAACAGAAGGAATATAGCGATCGGCCAAGTAGAAAAATCTTCAACTAATGTTTTATGTTTTTAACTATTATTATTATATCTATATAAACACGTTCTCATTTACATAGTAATATTATTCCTCTCCAAACATGTTCAACATTCCGTCACGTTTAATAACTTTCATAGCCACATCCCTAATGGTATACAAAACTCAAAGCGACTCAAACATTAACGCAGCGTTTCTGGCCACTTTTTGGTCGTCATGTTCGTAGGCATGGTTCGTCTTTGCTCACGATCAATTTGCTTTCAAAGGGGTAACGAGTGAGCACATATTGTGCTCTCTTACCTCCACAAGACTTTACATTGTCCATTTTTGGCTTTGTCCGAAATTCAACCATGAATCGGGAAACATACTTTCAGTTAGAATACTAGATTAGAAAAAATTACTGGCCGGCTGCCATGTGGGCGACCTTTGCAAATTTTTTTTGGGCGCTTGTCAATGACACCAGATACTATCTTAGATAATGAAATACTAAGAAAACCAAGGCTTACGAGGCTACCCAATATTATTTCAGTTGTACTAACTGGCTGGAAACGCCTGCGATGTGTACCAGAGTTAGTGAAGAAGAGTTCATTAAACAAAATTTAGGAAGTATTTTTCAATAATAAGATCGCACCCATTTCATTCACTGCCTGTGAAGTGAACGAACATGAAAGATACAGTTTCCCGGCATTTTTCAACAAAGTCCCAGATTCCGTATGCTGTTAACTTTTCTAATCGAAAGACACGTCGCATACGTATCAGTAGGAAAATGGAATCAATTAAGGTATGCCTCTCTGTCGATCTGTTCCATTATTCCAAAATACTTTGATTCACTTGAGTGACTGAGTAGATTAAGTATCTCGACGAACAACTCAATGGTCGTGAGGTTCAAATCTCAAGGGCGATAGAGGCCAATAGCCTCAGACGCTAGTGCTTTAAGCGTACTTTAGTCATTGAATTTATTTCTCTGACTTAATTAATTATGATAACAAAATTAACTACGATTTCAAATAAAGTAAAAAATCATTTAAACCGCGCGCATCTAACAAATATTTCAATAGCAAAAATCCACTGCTCAATGCTTTCACTGGAGAACTAACCGCCCCCATTTTTGAGCCTATTATATATTCTACATATTACATTTCAGTTGTTTCATGCACAATCATACAAGCATACATAATCAGTTGTCTTCTATTGTTACAATAACCTTACATCACTCTACTCTTACATAATATGTTACATTTACGGAGAATGCAGCATTGTAGATAACTTCTCTATTGTCAAGTATACATTTAAAAGCTTACAAAAAAAAGAATGTGAGAATGTAAGAAGGTGTGTGTGTGTGTGTGTGTACATATGTTGTAAACGTGTCCAAACACCGTCTATTATTTATTTTCTTTCAATTTCACTTTAGATTCATCTTAGACGCTTTCGTATATGACCCGAAGATAAGCGTTAAAATTGCATGCATGATGGCACCTATACACGCTATAACATGTCTACGCTAACTACGCTGACGCTTTAACGCATACACACATGTATTATTATTCTTGTTGATTTTTTCATTTCGCTTCATTTCTATTCTTATACCCTATATTACTTGTGTTATATTAAGCGTGTCAGGAAGACTTGAGATAGACCTCACTTTTATTATAATGATCGATTCAGAATTACTTTCTAAACCTATGCACAAGAAAGAAGATACTCCAAGTTACGTTTTCACGAATCTAATAGCTGGAAAAGCCCAAGTACTGGAGAGTAACGGTAACGGAATTTTTTATACGCAGACGGCTCACAATCTTCTGGTCTGCCACCTGCTTGTACCGTAGTAGATACTTCAGAACTGGTTGCTCCCAATCACGAAGGTACTTCAATTTGCAGAACTGAAGCCAGAGCTATCCTTCACGCTGCGAACCTTTCCCACAAAAACAAACTCAAAACCGTCTTTGTTACCGACAGTTTGCCTGTATTACAAGCTATTCGGAACCCTTCGAAATCAAGATGGAGCACCATCAACAAATTAAGAAATATAATTACTATACCCGACGGAAAAATTAAAATGTTATGGGTACGAAGTCACATCGGTTTATGGGAAAATGAGCAGGCTGATCGAGCGGCGAAGTATGCTGCTTCTGCATCTCTGATTATGGATGTTGTCATGGAAAAGTTGGATCTTCAAAGATACATTGGAAGAAAAGTTAAAGAGAAAATTGCAGAAAGAAATCTACAATACCACCATCAGACACTACTCTTCTATTAACCCTCAATTAGCTCCAAGTTTATATCCAACAATTGTTGAACACATCAAGATCCCAACATTTTCGAGAATTCGCCTTGGTCATATAATTGCAACACACCAATGCATCTTGAAGAAGTCTTCTTCCCCAATCGACAATTGTGGACAAATGCTCACTATAAAGCACATTCTCCGTGGCAGCCTTAACTTTTCCTTGGCTAGAAATCTATGACTAATCCTATGGACATTCTACAATCTGCAAGCTACGGAACAGAATGTCAATACAATAAATTACTTTATCAAAACTACTAGGCTCAATACCTAATGTGCTTTTATAAATTAGAGCCGATAGCCTGCGTTGCTAGTGCTCAATGTCTTGTTTTTTAGTCTAAGAATTTATTTCATTAGTCTACAATTATAATAATAATAATAATAATAATAATAATAGATCTGATTTGATCAAATCCGGTAGTTCCGTCCGCAACATTAAGCCATTTCATTGTTTAGAAATCTTACAACAAAGTTTTTAATTTTTTATTTTCACACATTTCACTAATGCCTAATAAACCCTGACCTTAGAGTTCAGTCCGTTTCGTTCCGTTCTGTTTTTAACATTCAAAAATATGCCAAAATATATTGATATTGGCCTACCGAGAATAAAATATATTGATATATTTATATGAATGTATAAATAACGGTTTGTCGAAATATTCTATGCGAAGATGTACCAATAGATAAAACTGTCATTCTGGCAATTAACAAATAAAATTTCGCATTTATAAAAATGGAAAGAGTGTATGCTAAGGTGCTGACGTTGACGATGGACCGAATTCATCGACCACGTCCCACAGCACGTATTATGCAGTGTATGTTAAGGTAGTGCGGAATCATGTAACACGCAGATAGACTCACCACCTTTTATTACACCGTTCGATTCAGAATCATAATTTAAATTTATCTAAATATGTCCGTCTGTGCACGTAAATTTGTGTTCAGGCCACAGGTCGCCAGCTTCGAGATATTTTGATGAAATTTGCTACAGTAACGTGTTTTCACCCAACGACGAAAACTATCGGTCCGCTTGCTCGCCCTATCCTGAAATGTCTTTATACAGGAAAAAAATTTTGACTTGCAAAATTTCTCGGCAAAGTGCCTAAGTTTAGATCGGGTGGGGCAATTTTTGAATCCCCTCTCATATAACAAAAGCTGAAGTTCATACGACAAAAAGGTATAATTCCCAATGCTTCATGATGAAACTCATGTAATAGTAGTAATTTGATATGAAAAATGATATAGAAATCATTTCAATTTTTGAATCTCCTTGGCACAAGTACACTAACGGAACGCACAACTCTATTTGCAGAGACGACTAATTTTTAATATACTATCCGAGAATAGTATGGTTATATAAAAACAAAGTACAATTTTGGTGTTCCATGGCAAAAAAGAGAGTTGTATTAGACAGTGTGGTGCAGGGTATTTAATGGTCGGCCTAGTTCGACTATAATGTTTTCATTGGGGATTTTTATAAAATATTTACGCTTACCTGTCTACATATTCTGGTAATTCATTATTAAATTTCTGAGGTCAAACCACCTCCTAATATTCTATTAATGGAATTAAAGCAATTTCAATAGAGATAGCATTCATTCATAATGAAAAGTTTGTAATTTAATGAAGACAGCATCGATAATGTAAAATTTACTATGACGATTTCATAAATTCTAATTTTACCTCAGGAAAAAGAGAAAACAAAAACATTTATTATTGCTATTAAAAGAATTCATTCAACGAGCTTTGGGAATCTAATGTGCATAACACACACACACACACACACATAATTACAATAAACAATAATAAACAAAATATTAAAATAAATAAATAAAGCATGTAGTGAAGCAACCGCGTTCAAGGTCACGTTGAAATTTCTTCTCTTATTTCTTCATTATTTACATAAGCAATTTTTGCGTACTTCCAACACAAAACGCATAACGTCTTTGTTTTACTATTAAATTTCACAAATCAAACATAATAAAAACAATAGAATTAGATTTCAGCAAATCAATGGGATTATGTCCTAATCTATTGCAAGTGTTGCTAAGAACATCACGTTGAATAAACAGGATTTATGGAAAAAGAGTAAAAGCATTACAAAGCTGTAAGCAAACACAAATTTATAATAATGCGAAGGGATTGCCGAACTTAATCAAACATGCAGCTCCGAGGGAATAATATTTATAAATAATTCATTCAAGTATTTAATATACTAAGTATATATATATATATATATATATATATATATATATTATTATTAGGTGTTTGTAAAAATTTCGATCAACGACTTCTACAGGTGAAAATGATGAAGAAATGGGAAATGCCAGCATCAGTATCAGGATAACAGTTGAACTCGACAATTTTAACCTTCGTCTGCATAAAATAACATTTTTCCATAACCATGAAGCTCTCAAAATGCTTCTTCCTCCAAGTTCATGACTTTTTATTTGCATATTTGAAGAAATCTACTGCCGAAGCCCACAAAAACACATTCGGAGGCTTCTGGTGATACTCATGTCATCATACAGCAATCGTCGGTTTTGGTTCTAACAGTTTAAAACAGTGACGTGAGTTTAGAAGTGAGCTGTCCAGGACAGATTGTTGCAGCTCGTATGGGAAATTCTGCCAAGCCTACCGTATTCATCGGACGTGGCCTCCCCTGATTACTACTTGTTCAGAACGCTGCAGCATAGCTTGGTTGGCATGCGACTCTGCAAAGTCGAAGAATTGCGAAAATGGGTAGATGGGTGGATCGCTGCCAAACCAATATAAATTCAGTAGACATGGTGTCACTATATTGCCAAAAATATTGTAAAATCTTATAGAAAATGATAAACACTATTTTCATTGTATCAACTTTCCACAATAAATACCTTTGTCAAGTGAAGAAGTGCTCAGAATTTTTGCAAGCACCTAATAATACTCCCAATGTAATATGATTCCGTTAAACGAAAATTTGAAGATAAATAAGATCGAGAAATGCGTTCATTAACGGTTCAACGCTTTTATCATGAAAAATGATCGAAGAAGCTTTTCGCATATCAATGCTTTTCGGTTAAGCATTCACAGTTTCGTTTGCTACGCTATTTGAAATACTTCGACCAATAGTAGGAACTTTACTTTGTTTCTACAAAGCCTAGCTTGGACAAAGTGTTCCTTTCGTCGAGATGTAAATATGATCAAAATTTTTGCAAACACCTAATACCTATAACTTTGGGCTTTACATGTCGTCAAGCATGCCTTTTTCAAGTGAGAAAGTGATCAAAATGTTTGCAAACACCTAATACCCAAATCCCTGAGCTTCATATATCCACAAGCATATATTTTTCAAGTGAGAAAGTGATCAAAATTTTTGCAAACACATAATACCTAAATCCCTGAGCTTCATATGTCCACAAGCATATATTTTTCAAGTGAGAAAGTGACCAGAACTTTTGCAAACATCTGATACTTAGATCTCTGGGCTTTACATGTCCACAAGCATGCCTTTTTCTAGTGAGAAGGTGATCCAAATTTTTCATTTTCGAAAATAGCTGAAAATCAGTCGCATCTACAGGACAGACGCCCACAAATTGGATATTGCATGTGTGACTTTGTCGATCAATACATTGACTCAATGAGGGGAGGAATTACTCCTTCTTTTGCATATATATATATCCGTTCGAAACTTTTAAATAATATTTATTTGAAAATAATCAATGAAGAAAATTCTTTCTACATTTTAGAAAATCGGGACCAACATTAGTGGCGTGAAATTAGTCCACTCTGCTTAGTGTCTTCGTCTGAGATGGACAGACGGATATGTTTAGATGCATTTCCAATTTGAAACTTGTCGAGAATTTATATACTTTACGGACTGTTCAAAGCTCGTTTCTGCGCCTTGTAAAGGTGTTGAAAAAAATTAGACATTATAACAGTAAGTAGGCAGGGTCAATTTTTAACATGCTACAGCATCGCCCATAGAATATGCGTTCAAATTTTTGTATAATTATCTGCTGTAGCTTACGAGTAATGAGCAAAAAACCAATTTTTGTAGTGGACCGATATGGCCCACTTTCAATATCAACCTGCATGCAAGAACTTCCAATATTTCTGCCAAATTTGAAATGAACACTTTCACTGAATGGTTGCAATAGACATTACACAGACGAACAGAGACATAGCCAGACATGCTTAAATCAAATTAGGATTTGATGATGATCAAGAGTGTATACACCTCACCCTTCGGTGATGAATGTAAAAAGAAAACATGCTGGATGTTATAAAAAATTCCCACATAATGTGATGCATGCTATGGACGTACAGTTGAAATGTGCAAAATATGTTATCAAAAATATTAACGAATGTAAGCAAAGACTTTTAAAATTTTAAAGGCGACTGAGGCCTATGAGAAAAACTTCATTTAGTATAGTGAAATTCTTTTACTATGTTACGTACATGACAAACGTATATCTGCAACGATTTTAGCGTTGATAAATTCTGAACATAGTACAGACATTCTGTTTTTCCAACTGCTTTACGTGCAACGGTATAACGTCTTTGAAAATGTGTACTTTTGCTTTCTTTCAGTGTTTGCACTGTAACATTACATGACAATTACTAACAAAAACTTTGTTTTTTTTTTTGATTTTGTGATCGAATTAATTTTTTTTATATATGCATGCTTAATTTTTTTTTTTTTTTTTGTATATGCATGCTTTGCAATATTTTCTTAAATTTTACTACTTAGTTTATTTAATCGTTCTTTTTTTCTACTTCACTGTAAGTTACTAAAGACATTTTTAGCAAAGACACACCCCTTAACATATGTCTTCTTTTTTTTCAAGTAAAAATCATTTCAATACTGCTTTTAACTATTTTGTGGTCAAGTTTTTAGTTTTTTTTTTTTTTAATAATTAAAAGCTCATTACGTTAATGATCTAAACTATTTAGATGATTAAATTAAATTTATTTATTTTCATGAATGGAATTTCTTAAAAACAAATAATTTTGCTGCACTACGATTTGGATTGAGTACTAAGTCTCTCTAGACGTCTACATAGGTACCAATTTTGAGGTACTGACACTTATTAAATGCTTTGGCGCATAAACAAGTTTGATACACGCCACTTTAACTAAAAACACACAAAAAACATGGCTATAAAGCTGTCTGCCTTCGTTGACCTTCAACTTTAAACAGTCATTGCTCACAAAACCCTATTATTTTGTGGATATTTCGTTTCGCACAGAATGTAAAAGAAAAAGTACGGCCTTGACATTATAACGCCAAGTTTTACAAACACACACACACACAGACACACACATACATGACTTTTTACATATCTTTTGTCATAATATGACCTGGCAAGCTAATTGTGAATTTCTTAAAGAGAATAGTTTTGGAAATGTCAAAAGTATATTAAAACGTAAAAGAACTTTAATATAATAGAAAATTGTTTTTTTTTTTTTTTTTTGTTTCATGGTTCGTTGAAGAATAATGACCTCAGTAGTTAAAATCTCATTTTCATTTTACCGAATCAGATCTTTAGTGTAAAAGCTTTCTGTTTGTCGCTTATACTTCAAACAATAAAGCTTTCAACTTATCATAGAACTTGTTTAGATAACAGACAGAGCCGTCTTTTGGTAAACAACGCCAAAGCACATAAACATCGTGCAAAGCTAAAGTTTAAAGCTTTTCTTCTTATAAAACGTAAACAAATCATAGACGTTATGCGAAATAAGGGGAAAATAATAGGCATCGAGCTTAAGGGATAAGCAAATTGATTGAGTTCAAAATTAAGGTTATCTTCATTATTAGGCTCAATATTGCTTTTATGTAACAAAAAATGAAATTTATTAAAATAAATAATTTTAACACAAAATAAAAGTAATTCTTAAATGGTCCCCGATAAAAACAAATTAATTTTTTCAATCAACCAAATCTTTATTTTTCCCAAAGCTTCTAATAATTTGCTTTTATTAGAAAAGAACGAGTGACTGACTATATAGAGGGAGGGCTGTAAAAGAACACTTGACATTGAATTTTTGTTATTACTTGCAGCTATGCAACCTACTACCTACATTTTTTAAAATATTTACTCTATTTTCAGACAATTGATGATTTTTAGAAAAATACACATCCGCCTGAGTGGCGAATTCTCTGGTCGTACAACGAATTCTCTGGTCGTACAACAAACTTTTCTGGTCGTACAACGAAGTCTCTGGTCGTACAACAAACTTTTCTGGTCGTACAACAAACTTTTCTGGTCGTACAACGAATTCTCTGGTCGTACAACAAACTTTTCTGGTCGTACAACGAATTCTCTGGTCGTACAACGAATTCTCTGGTTGTGTTGACATCTTTTTTCTTTTGTTTATAACAGACTTTTTTACACAATTTTTAATGAAATTTTCAAAGTTGCTTTTTTTTTCTTATAAAATGCCAAAAAATTTTTATTTCGTAATTTTCTTTCCTAAAAATGCTTCCGTGTATTTTTATGGCACTGTCTGATAGTTTTTTTTTCTCTTCCCTTTTCACTATGCATGAAACTACAATGCTTTATAGAATGTAGTTTTTCACACCCTTTTTTCTAGAATCACATTTATCCACCAACAACTTAAATTCCTTTGTCTAGCCTAGCAGCTGTTAATTTTCTAAGCATAATTCAACTCAATGGTCGTGGGTTCGAATCTCAAATGCGGTAGAGTTTTTAATCAAAGCCGATAGCCTTCGATGCTAGTGCTTTAAGAGTTTAGTCTTAGAATTTATTTCTCTGACGAAATTAATAATAATAATAATAATAATAATAAAATAATAGAAAAATACAACCGTAAGACGCACACAAAATTCTAAAGTCTATTTTTCTAAGTACAAAGGTGCGCCATGCGTTCTTGCGGTAAATGCACGGTGCTTGTTTAGATGTCGAAATAAGTTTTGAGAACACATTTACTATTTTTGGAGGGGAAGGAGGGGAATGTACTCATTTTGCCATAATGTTTGCAATATCCAGAAAGAAGCTTCGGAGACCCTATAAAATATATAAATTCTGGATCGATGAAGCCATGTCTGTCCGTCTGTATGCTCTGTTGACACTTTCCTGGTCGCAAAAATGTAGAAATCGAGTTTAAATTTGGTAGAAATATTGGAAGTCTTTACATTCGTGTTGGCATTGAAAGTAGGTCAAGTTGGTCGAAGCAGAAGCCGGCAGTAAAGGGTAAACTGACTGCAAATTCGTTTTCCTAAACAAAAATTTCTAGGCTTTTGCGCATTACTCGCAAACTATAAAGAATAGATGGCTGAAATTTTCTGCATTCATTTTACGAAAAACTCTACTATTTATGTGCAAAAATTGAAAAAATCGGCCATGCCCACAAAGTTATAATTAATTAAATTTTATGTTTTTCACTTTTTTAAAGTTTTATGCTTATTAACCTACGGTCATCAAGACAGAATGTTTCAAACTGCTTTGTATATTTCTCAAATGAAGGTAGAACAACGTACAATAAATATGGTGGACACCACGACTTGCCGCATCTATGTAAAGAAAGAAGAGTTGTCGTTTTTCTTTATTCTAATTGTCTGTTTCATCAAACGGCTAATCGGAAAGAGTCCGTTGTCTAATGCAACTGAACTGTGGAGGCTGAGTAGACGGATGTACGTGCCTTTCCTGAGCTAGCTAGTATGGGACGTATAGAGGGTTTTATATTTTGTCTCTCGGATACTTCTCAGACGTTTACACCTAAAAGAATAGTACGTACGTACCCTGCAACGAACGCAAAGACCGACGAGACATAGCTTACCGAAAGAGCATAGGGGCTCTCCTATAGACTTGGACCTAAGGAGACCATCAGATAGGGCGGATAGTGAAAGACCCAGGGCTTGGGGTATGCCCATATACTATAACTATCTTTCACATTTGAAAGATATTTGATATGGATTTGAGGCACACGTACATCCATGTCTAGGTTTTATTAAAGCAAAATTTTTGCATAAAAATTGTCGTTTACATCTCGCCTTACGCAGACACAACGTTACATTTTGTGTTTAAAACAAATAATCGTGGTTTAAAAAATTTGCCAATCTTTATATTACTCTGCACATTTTGAAGACGAAGCCTGGGCGGAATTTATTTATACGGAATTCCTTCTGCACTGTACATCCCCATGGACTTAGGTACAATTTCTAAAAGGTCAGCAATAACATTATTATGTGTGCTAAAAAAAAAAGACGTTCGTTGTGTCGACATGTTGGCATATATTAGTGGGCAGATGAGCTTCTCTATGCTTCCCCAAGTACCTTGGCACACAAGCTTTAAATAGGTAAACAGATGTCAAAGTGGATATAAATACATAACTCATACCCTATAGATTATTGATTAGTCATGTAGAAAACTCTTCTCGAAGAGAAAATAACAGTAATCTACATATGTACCCCTATATATACATATATATTATAATTAATGTGTATTCAAGGTTATATGTTATATGTAAGAATGATTATATAAGACGACCGTCGGTAAGCGCATCGCGAGGAGTATGAATTTAATGTGTTTTTACTTTTTTCAAAAAGCGGGTAAGTGAGCGGTGTTAGTCTCACTATGAGCACAAAACCAAAGTTCCATCTTTATTTTACTCTCATGTGAACCTTGAAATTCTTCAACGGAAGCAAATGAGAAATATTAAGGTAAAGGAAAACGACAACTTTTCGACCAATTTTGCGATTTGTCATTCCTTAAATTTGTTAGATTTTACCTTTCAAGATTGATATCCAAACTTTCTTTTGAACATTGTTCATGTCAATCGAAAATTCGACTTTTCAGGTTACCTCACTACTTAAAACTTTAATTGGGCTCTGCGTAGAACAATGTTTCCGGTGGCACTTCGATTGTGAATGGAGTGATTTCAACAATCAGCTGTTAATAGTAACATTCTCTAGTGAAATACACTCTAGAGTTTCGTTTAATTCACTTTTTCGCATTTAATAGATGATTGCGGACGATTTTTTTTGCGAAATTAAAAGACTTTTACTAAAACCAAAGAATTCTAG